>NW_022990860.1:0-57743 GCF_902827175.1 Gymnodraco acuticeps | reverse complement strand
ATCCTCGAATTTCTTGTTGAATGAGTTAATGTTTGTTTGAAAGTTAGGACCCCGCCACCCGTGAGAAAAGGTCCTCCAATTTCATGCGGGACTAGTTGAAGTATACGAATGTGGAAATGAGCAAATTAATTGATTTGTTGAATGAAAGTTTGAATGTGCTTTTTATTATCACCGGTCATTTATGAGGAGATGCCTCTAAATTCTGTCGGACTATTTTAAATGTCACAACTGAATTGGGCAGTTGAAGTTACAATTTAGGGTAATAAATGTAAAACTGTGAATTAAAGTTTCATATTAGAACATGGCCATATGTTTTGTAGGATTGTCATGTTGTGAAGAGAGAAGGTAGAAACCCTGTGTAAGTGTGGACCAATTTTTCTTCAAATAAACTGATCCCACCTTTTGGACTGGGACAACTTAAAAGGCATCTGTGTTCTCCTCTCCTGCTTCAAAGGTAAGATTGCACCCTGCCACACTCACACTTAGGTAGGACCACACCTCATTACTGATATCAAAATCCTTCGGGATCGCTTAAACAGATTTAAGAGAGTCGTCTGAATAGAAACAGCAGTTAATTGAACCTGGTTCTTCAGGAGTTAATAGGTGAGATCTTGCTGACGTTGGTGGATCTGAGCCAAGCAGTAAACTTACATAGACTCAATAACTTCTGTCAGGTCAGTTAGTAGGTCAGAGTAATTTGCCGGAATAAATTATCAGCCCTCCCGACTCCAACACATCTCTATGGAACGGTCGCGCTTCTATTGGCTAGCGCTCCAACACATTGTACGTGATAGGCTAAGGGGCGGGATATCAGTAAGCTGTTGACCAATCACAACAGAGCCGGCCAGCTAACCAATCAGAGCAGACTGGGCTCTGGTTCCAGACAGAGGGTGAAAAGAGGTGCTGCAGCACAGGCAGTATGAGAACAATAAAGAGCTTTTTGAACATTAAAGCATGGAGACATGTCCCAGGAGAGGAGCTAAACACAAATATGAAACTGAGCAGAATATTTCTATCTATCTATTACATCTATCCATCTCTCCATCCATCCATCCATCCATCCATCTATCTATCTATCCATCTATCTATTAAATCTATCTAACTATCTATCTATCTATCCATCCATCCATCCATCCATCTATCTATCTATCTATCTATCTATCTATCCATTTATCTATTACAGTTACCTAAAACAAAATTAGATTGCTCTTACATTTAAAAATGTGGGGACTTCCAACTTACAATGTTACTAAAAACCTAAAAAGATCATATAGTGTTTGTTGTAAAGGATCAGATGTTATCTCTTCTCTGTGAGCTGTGCTGTTCTGTAGGATAACACTTTAAATGTGAATCTATACGCCGCCTACTGCCTGAATCTGCCTCATTTACACTTGCCCTAATCATCTTCTTTTAAATATCCTCAGAATCCAGATTTGTTTTCCTTTTGATTATCCAGATTTTTTTCCAAATTGTTTTTTTCTTTTCAAATTCCTGACTTTTTCCATAATTCAAACCTTTTTACAGAAATCTCAATTTATTGTTGTTTTTCTAAATTCTCACTTTTTTCTCAAAAATCTCGCTTTTCATAAATTTCTGAATTTGTATATAACTCCTACTTTTTTTGAAATTCTGAGTGGATCAGCTTTTATCTCTTCTCTATAAGTTGTACTGTTCTGTTTTCTAATACTTTAAGTGTGAATCTTCTACTGCCTGAATCTGCTTCATGGTTTTCACTTTCTTTGCTTCATGTGTTCTGTTTTTAATTCAGCAGGTTGTTCATAAAATAGTGTGTGTGAACTTAACTGTGTGTGTTAAACTAAAACTCAGCATTTTCTGACAGCTCAGATTTTATTTCTGCTTTTTTAAACTGTAGTATGTGCTCATGTGTTTCAGTGTTGGTGTTCAGGCTACTGCTTGAAAAAGCTTCATGAAAGGCAGGTTTTCCTATAAATAAAATCCTTTCTGATCCTAAATATCTTTCATTTCTAACGTCACATTGTTCTGCTGTCTTGCCTAATACACTTAAGGTTTCATTACGTTTACATTTTGATGCTCAGATAACATTATTAATGACTTGCTTGTTACATCTAGTAATTGTAATGGATTACATTTTTAAAGTAACCCTTACTAACCCTGCAGGACACTGCAACACAGAAAACTAAAATATGAACAAGAATAAAGCAACAGAAGAGTGAAATATCTGTGCTAACCAGTGGCGGCGCCAGGGTATGGCTGGGCGACAGCCATACCAAGAAATGGCTTAGCCCCACCTTGAACAATGATGTTAAAGTGAATTAAATTAAATAATAAGCAAAATGCAAAATGTTGAGAACACGGATTGCGAAAATATACGGGTCGTGTCCACAAAACATAAACTGATCCTGCTGTAACAACAAGTGCATGTTACTGACGCTGGTTGAGACCATTTGGGCTTATGCTAGAAGAGGGGTGCAAGGAATAGTCCAAGTAGTGGGGGAGTTTTATTCACTAAAGGTGTGGAAATTCTCTGGCGTTATAATATCAGCGCGGCCGCGGTCAGATCAAAATGCCTCCGAATGCAATTTGAATAGACCTACAGCCAATCAGAGCAACGAAACGTTGGGTCTGCGTCACGCCTTACTGATGAGATCAATCAGAACCGCCATTCAGTACCCCCATTGGATCTTCAATGTGTACTATCACACGTCACGTTCACAGGGATCCCTTTTTATTACAAGACAAATGTGCCTTTTTATTTCATACAATTCCATTTTGATTGAGGCAGGGAAATAATCTAAACCTCACGCGTGGCGTTTCACTGTCAAGGGGGGCGACATAGCGTGTATGTAATTACATTGCAAACTGACTTGAGCCCCACCACTGTATGTGTTACGACCCGCCCTCTACTTAATGGTAGAGACTCGTTGGGGAGACCCGCAACATAGAAAACACAGCAAACACGCAGCATTTAACGGTGTTCATTTATTGATACATCCGTACTTACATGGCCAACCAGCAAATAACAATCCACTGGAGGACAGGAAACAAACAAAAGGACAAAGGGGGCCTGGACCATCCACACCACGGGCCGTAGGACTCAGAGCTTCCTCCGCTACCCAGAAACCTAACAAATCCCTGCGGGAGAAAACAAAGCCGCGAAAACCTAGACTACCTGTTCCTCCAGAGTACATAAGACACAAAACACGAGGAATCTACAGATCCTGAAGCAGAAGAAGGAGGAAGACCACGGACAACCTCCTCCGGCGTTAAGATTGGGGAAGAGAGCTCTTCTCCTCCAGCTTCTGCTTTTCAAGTCCCCAGCTGAACGTAATTAGGACACCTGGGGGAGGCGGAGCCAGGGGCGGACCAGGTGTGTCTGTGCAGCAGGGAGACAGAAGAGGCTTCTCAATACTCAAATTTCCCCTCCTCGACTCCCCTCCTCGGTTCCCCTCCTCGAGACTTAGACCCGCCCACAGGAGATGCGAGCGGAGGACCGAGGAGGGGAACCGAGGAGAGAGGAGGGGAAGCAGCAGACGTTTAAAGAGCGGTCATTTTAAAGAGACGTCCGTTCATTATTACGTGGCAACAGCTGCATCAGCTGTCGAGTGTTTTGTCATAGCGCTGTATCTCTGTTAGATCAGCTGAACATTGTTCCCCCACATATTTACTTTGAATTCATTGAGAGTGCGGTATAATGAGACAATAACAGGCTACAGATGCGGAGACACACACACAAATATATTTATATAAATATATACAATTTAAAGTATGAGAGCACTCTCATAATAACGTAACACAATCAGAGACTGGATATATCCCCCCCTCTCTCTGGTCGCTGAAATGGGGAATTGAAATTACGGGCCAAAAGTTGTATTTACAAGTAGGCCTATTAAAAGTAAGCAGAGGACACCAAACCAACTGAGACCCGTCTGTCCGCCGCATTTACGCACTGTACAACACACACCTACACACTGTACAACACACACCTACACACTGTACAACACACACCTACACACTGTACCACACACATACCTACACACTGTACCACACACCTATAGCTCCTAAAGCATAAGCCGTTGTGTATTTTATTATGTGAAGCAATGGTCTTAGAAAAATATCGACTCTTTGTTTGTAGATATCTACTAAAGTAAAGCAAATAAAGAGAGTAGGCCTGTTATACTGAGTGATATATATTATACACACTGCTCTGCTTTCTGCACGGACCTCACAGCTGTTCTCTCTGGAAACATCGCGACGCGATGAAAGTAGTTTCTAAAATAATATCCAGGGGATGCATGCATAGCTGTCATTGGCTGAGATAAGTCCGGCCGTGCGTCACGCCTCCACCGTTCCCGGAAATGCATCCGTGGAGGAGCCGTGGAGGAACCATCAGTGTATCCTCGGTTATAGCTCCTCCAGAGAGCCTCCTCGAAGCTCGATCCTCGGTCCTCGGTGTGCATTTAGAGAAATGAGACGTCCTTCAAAATGGCGCGCTGAAATTCATTTCCGGGTCACTACCGGAGGACCGAGGAGTCGAGCAGTCGAGGAGGGGAAATTTGAGTATTGAGAAGCCTCTACAGACAAACAGGAGTGGAGCACGTAACAGTATGGGTTAGCCCTAGATTACCCAGCAAAAATACCCTGGCGCCGCCACTGGTGTTAACATAAGTAAAAGATTAATATTACAGCATTAAAAGACAGATGTGTAGTGCCGAGAGACGGGAGTCACCCAGTTGCCGTCTATCAAGCCGGCACGCAGTGACGCCTTCATGGACCGCTGAAACCGCTCACACAATCCGTTAGCCTGGGGGTGATATGCAGTGGTGCGGTGCAGCTTGACCCCCAAACCCACAGCAACAGCGTTCCACAGCTCCGAGGTGAACTGAGAACCGCGGTCAGAGGAGAGGTCAGACGGGGTCCCGAATCGCGCCACCCACGTGCCGATGAAAGCACGGGCGACGTCGGAAGCTGATGTCGAGGCGAGGGGAACGGCCTCGGGCCAGCGGGTCGTCCTGTCCACCATCGTAAACAGGTAAGTGAAACCGTGAGAGGGGGGAAGCGGACCTACGAGGTCGACATTGACATGGTCAAACCTCCTCTCAGGAACCGCAAAAAGTTCAAAAGGGGCCCTAGTATGGCGGTGGACTTTGGCCCGTTGACAGGCCACGCACGAGTCGACCCAGGACCTCACGTCCTTCTTAAGCCCCTGCCACACGAACTTCTGTGACAACAACTTCACGGACGGCTTCCTACCGGGGTGGGAAAGATTGTGAACCGCCTCAAAAACGGGTCGACGCCAGTCCGCAGGGACCAGCGGTCGAGGCTGGCCCGTGGAGACGTCACACCACAGCTTTGCGCCAGAGTCACCGACCGTGACCTCCTCCAGGCGTAATCCCGTGACCGAGGCCTTGAGGGTCTGGACCCCGTGGTCAGAGGCCTGGTCAGCGCCCATGCGGAGGTAATCGAGGCCCAGCTGCACAGCTCCGATGACCGCTCTGGAGAGGCAGTCCGCGACCACGTTAGCCTTGCCAGCGGTGTGTCGTATGTCCGTGGTGTACTCGGAGATGTACGAAAGCTGGCGTTTCTGTCGGGCGGACCACGGTTCGGCCACCTTGGACATGCAGAAGGTCAGTGGCTTGTGATCCACGAACGCCGCAAACTCCCGGCCTTCCAGCAGGAAACGGAAGTGGCGAACCGCCAAATAGAGACCAAGGAGCGCTGCAAAAGCGCTGTACTTGCGCTCCCTGGGAGTCAACTGGCGACTGAAAAAGGCGAGCGGTTGCCAGGCGCCGTCGACCCATTGTTCATGCACCGCGCCCACTGCGTAGTCAGACGCGTCGGTGGTGATAGCGATGGGGGCCCTGTGTGACGGGTGAGCCAACATGGCGGCTTCGCTCAGGGCGGCTTTGGTGGCGTTGAAAGCGACCTCCCTTTCAGCCGTCCAGTCTATGGCCTGGCCGGGGGATTTGTCCCTGAGGGCCTCGTACAGCGGGCGCATGGTGTGGGCCGCCCGGCGGATGAACCGGTGATAAAACGTCACCATCCCGAGGAACTCTCGGAGCGCCCGAGCTGGCGGTCGTGGAAAGGCAGACACGGCCTCCACTTTCGATGGGAGGGGGGCGGCCCCGTCCTTGCTGATGAGGTGCCCGAGGAAATGGATGGAGGACAACCCGAACTGACACTTCGCCGGGTTGATAATCAGGCCGTGTTTGTTGAGCCTCGCGAAAAGGACCCGGAAATGTGCCTGGTGCTCTTCGGAGGAGGAGCTGGCGACCAGGATGTCGTCTAAATAGACGAAGATGAATGGCATGTCTCTGAGCGCTGAATCCATCAGCCGCTGAAAGGACTGAGCAGCGTTCTTAAGTCCAAACGGCATACGCAGAAACTCGAAAAGCCCAAACGGCGTAATTACCGCAATTTTGGGGACGTCCGAGGGGTGCACCGGAACCTGGTGGTAGCCCCGCACCAGATCCACCTTGGAGAAAACCAGCTTGCCCGCCAGGTGTGCAGAGAAGTCCTGGATGTGAGGGACCGGGTACGGTCTGGCGTAGTGGCGTCGTTAAGGCGGCGGTAGTCACCACACGGTCGCCAGCCACCGGCTGATTTAGGGACCATGTGAAGCGGCGAAGCCCAAGGGCTGTCTGAGCGGCGGATGATGCCCAGACGCTCCATGTTGACGAACTCTGACTTGGCGACTGCCAGCATGTCAGGGTTGAGCCCCCGGGCCCTAGCGTAGACAGGGGGGCCTTCAGTGTCAATGTGGTGCTCTACCCCATGTTTGGTAGTGGCAGCGGAAAAGGTGGGCTGCGTCAAGTCGGGAAACTCACTGAGAAGGTGCTGGAACTTGTCGCCCTGTGAGAGTGAGCTGGAGAGCCCGCTGAATGACGCCTCGCCGCGGGTACACGTGAACGAGGCAAACGTCAGTGCGTCCACCAGGCGGCTGTTCTTGACGTCCACCAGCAGTCCGTGAGCGCACAGGAAGTCTGCGCCGAGGAGAGCGAAGGAGATGTCAGCCGTGACGAAATCCCACTTAAACTGCTGACCCTCGAAGCACAGGTCCACTGTCTTTGTGCCATAGGTGCGAATAGGGGTGTCGTTAGCGGACGTTAAAGGTGGGCCGTGGCCTCCACCGGCAGCGTCCTCCACGGTAGCCGGCAGGACGCTCCGCTGGGCTCCTGTGTCACAAAGGAGTCTGCGACCAGAGAGGGTGTCCCTGATGAACAGGAGCCGGTTGGATGTGCCCACGCTCGCGGCCACTACCGAGCGCAGGCCTTGGCGTTTCCCATTACCTTGTAGGTGCAGGGAGGACGGCACATCTTCGCTTTCGCCCCATAGCGTGCATGGTAATAGCACAGGCCAGGGCTGGAGTTGCTGACGTCGGCCCCGGAGCTTCTGCTAGGTGGCATGCCTGTACCAGGGAAGGTGCCGCTGCGTGTCGGGGCCAGCACCTCCGGGGCAAAACGCTGGGTTGCCAGGAAGAACCGGTCAGCTTCTTCGGCCAAAGCGCGGGGCTCAGTAATAGCCGTGTTAGCGAGCGCTGTCTGTACATGCGGCGGCATGTGCCGAAGAAACAGTTCTATGAACAAAAAATGTGGTTCTTCCGTACCCAGCAGGCTGAGCATCATCTCCATGTGGTCAGAAGGCTTGTTGTCCCCCAGGCTATGAATAGCGAGCAGGCGTCGGGCCCGTTCCGACCGTGACAGCTCGAAAGTCTTTAGCAGGAAAGCCTTGAACGCTGCATATTTATCCTGGGCAGGAGGAGATGTAATAAAGCCCACCGTCCGGGTCGCAGTGGAGCTCCCCAGCGCCGAAACGACGTGAAAATAGCGTGCTGCGTCGTCAGTCACTCCGCGGAGGGCGAACTGAGCCTCCGCCTGAGCGAACCATGCAGCTGCAGATGTCTCCCAAAACTCCGGCAGTTTGAAAAAAACGGCGTTACTTGCCATGCTCGGTTCAGTCTCGGATCCTTCAACAAGACTTATGTCGGGGTCACCAATGTAGTGCCGAGAGACGGGAGTCGGAGGCGGGGTATCAAAGTTACAAGCTCTACTTTTATTTAGCATCTGAACACACATGTAAACAACTTCATGCCCCGGAAGCGAAGACCGGCGGAAACAGGAAGTCCGGCTCACTCAAATGTCCGTGCGGAACAATACCCCAACCCATAGATCTGTGGGTGAATAATGTCAATCACCACAGATGAGTGATTCAATAAAGAATATGCATGCTGTTTGAAAGTACTATTGAATATGTTTACATGCTGTATGAAGGTTTTACAAAAAGCAACATTAATAGTGTTTGTATTATTTGGCATGCACGTTCAGAAATATGTTTGCATTAATCTGAAAGTGCAGATTAGTGTAGATTTCCTCATGAAGTCACAGCAATTATGTTTCAAGTTTCTCTTTTAAGATGATTTGTAATTGATTTCAAAAAGAGTGAGACATGCCTGCAAATAGCCATGTGTGCAAATGTGCAGATGTGCATTGAAGAAAATAGTTCCCATTGTATCTATACATGGTCAATGTGCAGCAGTTGGAAGAAGGCATGCACAGGAAATGATCTTTGCATGACCACGTTGTCAAATATGGACATGTAGAAAGTCTTACTGTAACATCTTAATGGAAGAAATGGAGAGTATGCTCCGAGGAAATGTCTCGGGCCGGAGAGGAGGAACACCACGGATCTGAGTTTGGAGGATAAAACGATAAAAAAAACTTCTCCTCTTTTAAAGAATCATAATTTGTCTCTGCGTCTTACTATTCCGATTCAAGTCGTGCCCTCGGCGGCGTTTCCCACGAGAGAAACTCCCGGGAAGTCGAGCTAATCAGATCACTCCGTTCTAAATTAGACCTCCAGGGAGTAAAATTCCCGAACAAACTGAAACATTGAGCGTGTTTCTCCCCCTGAAGTGCTGCTGCTGCTGCTGCGATGGACTACAGCTCGGCTCTCTCTTATCTTGTCCTGGAAATGTTTTTGATAAGTTTGTGTCCCCCTGTAACCTGCTCCTTATTTCCAAACACCTTAAAACACAGCCTGTCTCGTCGGGCACAATCAGAGCAGACTCCCACTGCTGCCGTTTCCAGCAAAAACAAAACATCTCCAATGAGCTGTCTGTCATTCTGCGGTTTCACACCCAGCCATCCCAACAGGATGTGCACTTAGCTGCTGCAAATCACAGGATCCTGTTGCTTGTTATGCACACATGTCCACCCTTAAAAACACGTAGGAACACCACTGACTTACACTACCTTACAGGACCTGAGATGTAATTTAAAACAGTTTATAGTACTAAATGTCTATGTGTTTCTGTAGTATTCTAATTTATTTTATATATGTTATGTTGTGTAATCAGTAGATACTCTATTGATCTATATCAGGGGTCTCCAACCTTTCTTCATCTGAGAGCTACTTTGAAAAAAGGAAAGTGGCCAAGAGCTACTTGCATCACATCGCTTACATTTATTCACATAGCGCTCATCAGTTGAATTAAGCTATACTTTTGTACACGTACGAAATTGCAAAACCTAAAGCTTATCACAAATCTTAACTTCACATCAAGGTCCAAGAAAACGACAATGTCTCACATATTATTATGGCTCACATAGTGAGTACATCACTGAGAATTCACATACATGTCCTTAATCACCACCTGACAAGCATCTTATGCACTTATGGTCAAATAAGTGCATTCACTCTTTTTCACAGTCAGTGAGATGAATGGCGCTGCATGGAGGTGTATGCTGGACCCACTTAGGTTCACTCTAATAGAGTCATTTAAATGTTGATCAGTCTTGTTCTGTATTTAGATTTCATGTCAGAAAAAGCTGCTTCACAAAGTTCTGTAGAACCGAACCAAATAAAGCAGACGTGTTCAGTGCTGCTTGTTGATGTTCTTATAGTTTTCTGGGTCTACAAGGCTCCAGAAATGTTGTGAGTTTTGCTGAGACTTCAGCTGAACATGATTTTGGAGATTTATAACCTCCATCTCCACAGGATTAACACTGAACAGTTCAGCCATCTTTTTCTTCTTCTTCGTCTTGACATTAAATTATAAACCATAATAAATCAACTGTATGGTCTAGCCTCCCTATATCTGTGTGTGAAATTGCTCCATCCTCAAAAACAAAAACTAATACTGCAGTCTAGCTGCAGCTTCTAGCAACGGTCTTCTGTTAAAAAAGGGAGTATTTACAACAGCATTATAAAAACTAAAATAGTGCATGTGGGTGCACACTTATTCTCTGTCTTACTGTTCCATAAATCCAATGAATGTATGAGACTAAGTTAGCTTCATCATATCGCAATCAGTGATTAAGTGAATAATAAAGTTTCTATCGGGTCACCATCAGCCTGTCACTCATTATTTTCAGGGAGGGGGCGGGGTTTGCAGGAACGGAGAGGATACAGTGATCGCGGAAGCTTTCCTCCTGCCTTCACAAACTTTACACAAGTATTTATGAACTGAAAATAGCAAGAGGACATTCATACTCTGCAATCCAAGACTTGATTGAATCCACCAAAAACCTGACATGATGATAACGAGTGTTTTTCAAAACACACAAATCCCTCCCTGTGTGTCTCTGAGCCGCAGCGACAGGGACTGATTCAGAGCGGGTCATTCTGCTGTTGGTTCTGGACTGGTGTTGCTGGAAAAAGCAGACTGCTCCATGTGTGGTGTCGCTGTGCCGCTGTCACGTCTGTTCCTTGATCTCTGCGTCACCGGCCAATTTGATATTCGTGTAATTCTAAAATCAAAAAACGTTATTGTCCAGCCGCGGCCGAAAAATCAAGAAGCAACCTTACAACGCTATAATCGATAATCAAGCGGCGAGCTACTGAAAAGCTGCCCGCGAGCATCCACCCACCAACCCATTAATCCAACCATCCATCCATCTGTCTACCAACTAACCCAACAATCCATCGTTCCAACAACCCATCCATCCATCCAACCATCCATCCATCCATCCATCCATCCATCCATCCATCCATCCATCCATCCATCCATCCATCTATCTATCCATCCATCCATCCATCCATCCATCCATCCATCCATCCATCCATCCATCCATCCATCCATCCGTCCGTCTACCAACTAACCCAACAACCCATCCATCCATCCATCCTTCTGTCTACCAACTAACCCAACAACCCATCCATCCATCCATCCACCCACCAACCCATTAATCCATCCATCCATCTGTCTACCAACTAACCCAACAACCCATCCATCCATCCACCCACTAACCCATTAATCCAACCATCCATCCATCTGTCTACCAACTAACCCAATAACCCATCCATCCTTCCAACAACCCATCCATTCAACCATCCATCCATCCATCTGTCTACCAACTAAGCCAACAACCCATCCATCCATCCAACCAACCAACCATCCATCCATCCATCCATCCATCCATCCATCCATCTATCCATCCATCCATCCATCTATCCATCCATCCATCCATCCATCCATCCATCCATCCATCCATCCATCCATCCATCCATCCATCCATCCACCAACCCATTAATCCAACCATCCATCCATCTGTCTACCAACTAACCCAACAACCCATCCATCCTTCCAACAACCCATCCATTCAACCATCCATCCATCCATCTGTCTACCAACTAACCCAACAACCCATCCATCCATCTGTCTACCAACTAACCTAACAACCCATCCATCCATCCACCCACTAACCCATTAATCCAACCATCCATCCATCTGTCTACCAACTAACCCAACAATCCATCCTTCCTTCCAACCATCCATCCATCTGACTACCAACTAACCCAACAATCCATCCTTCCAACAACCCATCCATCCATCCAACCATCCAACCATCCATCCATCCATCCATCCATCCATCTATCCATCCATCCATCCATCCATCCATCCATCCATCCATCCATCCATCCATCCATCCATCCATCCATCCATCCATCCATCCATCCATCCATCCAACCATCCATCCATCCTTCCAACAACCCATCCATCCATCTGTCTACCAACTAACCCAACAAACCATCCATCCATCCTTCCAACAACCCATCAATCCTTCCATCCATCCATGTGTCCATCGGTTAATCCATCCATTAATTGATGCATTAATCCATACATTAACCCACCAACCCATCCATCCATCCATCCATCCATCCATTTCTTTGTCCATCATCTATCCATTTATTCATCCGTACAACCCTCCATCCATCCATTCATCAATATGTGTATATCTTCCTCCATCCATCAACTCATCCATCAGGGAACTTCCTGTTGTAATGCATATGTTGTTAAGGTATCCAAAAGTACTTTGTTAGTATTGATGCAGAACTTTGCTAAGTATCTTTTCCATTGCTATTCTCAGTTGATTCTGAACAACATGTAATTTAAAACGAGACACACTAATGAGAGAGGGGACCTTCAATGAAGGAAAAAACTAACAAGGGAAGCTCATGAGCTGAATTATCTAATGCCCATAAATTAAATATGACCATGGAACTAAATGACTTTTTATGTTTACAAAACCGCGGCCCTTTAGATGCTTTAATATTGTGATGAGATTCCCCAAAAGAGCTGCGCTGAAATTAAACTTTAGTCCTCATCAGCAGTTGAATTGATATTTTGGATAACACACACACATGTAATCAGGCGTGTAATCGCTGCAGGAGGTGGAGGGGGTCACATGGAAATATCCCCCCTTTAATATTTATAATGACCAGTCATCAAATGCTTCCAAAAACGAAATGAAAAAAGATTTTCTCCACTTAATATTCAGTGATTAACAGACTGCCTTGTGTTGGTGTCCATGTTAACCATCACTGATTCTAGGATATTAATCAGTGTGTAACAGTTGTTGTTGTTGTTGTTGTTGTTGTTGAATGTGGATGTTTGTCAGTTATTCTGGTCTGTAATTAGATCTTACATTTAACCGTAGACACTCAAAGATGTTCATTGACAAACTACATTATAGTAATTGTGCATAATAAAGCTTTTTACCCTTTGGTTGGTCAAAAACAGAGAAACTTTAGAAAGAACGCTGGCACACTGAGGGTCAATTGGGGAGGGTCATGGGTAGATGATAATAATAATAATAATAATAATAATAATAATAATAATAGCACATGTTATTTATATAGGTCCAAGCCTTAAATTGAAACATTGAAGGTGAGCACAGATTATGACCGATTGTCTCGTCCCATTAAAGGAATTATTTGTCCTGTTTCTCACAACAAGCCTCTTCACAACATGTTGACACTAAAATGACTTTGACTCATAACTTCACAATGTACATTTTATATTTATATCTAATTGAATTTTCCCTTCAATAGTGTTTAATTTGTCAGACCATCGAAATATTTGTATCTTCACGGTCCACTTCTATATTTTCACCCTTTTAGTTCTGTTGTATCTTCTATTTTGAGATGTTTATATTGAATAATTGTTTATTTTCTAATCTTTTTTGTATTCTTAATGATGTGCAACACTGTGTTTTACATGCTGCTGCAACAAAAACATGTGCCAATTTGCAAATAATACAAATTAATACACATCATAGAATAGTATAGCTACAAAAAAATCCGCAAAATGTTATTGAAAGTCATCTTAAAAAATCATAGTATTCTGTAGTGTGCCAGAAAAATAGAATGAATGACATTAAATTGTTTAATTGTTTCAATTTATATTGAAAAGGAAAAAAAGAATAATATAAAATGCCATCAGAAATGTGGTTAAAAAAAAGTACAACATTTGCGAATAATGAAGTATATCTTATCTTTATGAGACGAACAATTCAGAAAAAAATTACAAGACTCGCAACAAGCTATCGTGAGATACAGCAACACAGAGGTTTACAGTACTCAAAAATATTAACATACTAACATGTACTAACAATCAGCAAAAAGGAATATTCTAAATATGTCGTATTACACTGTAAATATGTAATGTTAGCTAAAGAAATCTTAATACATTAGGCGACACCAAAGAGACACGAAGTGGATACCATCCGATCCGATGCTGGGCGGTTGTAAAGCTTACGATGCATAATGCCACGTGAAAAGTAATATTATAATATATTAACGAAAGGTAATCTTATGAAATGCCACGTCTTGTATAAAGTCTTGGTCTAGTGTTGCAGTCTGGAGAGACGAGAGCATGCAGAGAAAGATAATATTATAACAGATCAGAGGAGGTAATAAAGTCTTGAGTGTTCGGAGACTGAACTCCACAGGGAGACTAATCGATGGCCGTCTAGCAGCAAGATGCACTCCCCCCCATGGAGGCCAGACCCTGTGGGGGGGGAGGAGGAAGATAAGGTGAGACAGATGAAGATGATGAAGACCATAAAACTCATAAAAGTGTGAAGGCTAGGAGGTGAGGGGGGACGAGGAGCAGCATGAATGTGGCAGAAATACAGACAGCAGTGAGATGATATGTATGTATATTTTCCACATCTATATATTTTATCTATCTATCTCTATCTCTCTATCTATCTGTCTATCCATCTATCTGTCTATCCATATATCTCTCTATCTATCTGTCTATCCATCTATCTCTCTATCCATCTATCTGTCTATCCATCTATCTCTCTATCCATCTATCTATCTCTCTATCCATCTATCCATCTATCTATCTTTCTATCTATCCATCTATCCATCTATCTATCCATCTGTCCATCTATCTATCTATCTATCTATCTCTCTATCCATCTATCTATCTCTCTATCCATCTATCCATCTATCTATCTATCTCTCTATCCATCTGTCCATCTATCTATCCATCTATCTGTCTATCCATCTATCTATCTATCTATCTATCCATCTATCTATCTATCTATCTTTCTATCTATCCATCTATCTATCTCTCTATCCATCTGTCCATCTATCTATCCATCTGTCTATCCATCTATCTCTCTATCTCTCTATCCATCTATCCATCTATCCATCTATCTATCTATCTATCTATCCATCTATCTATCTATCTATCTTTCTATCTATCCATCTATCTATCTCTCTATCCATCTGTCCATCTATCTATCCATCTATCTGTCTATCCATCTATCTATCTATCTATCTATCCATCTATCTATCTATCTATCTATCTATCCATCTATCTCTCTATCTCTCTATCCATCTATCCATCTATCTATCCATCTGTCCATCTATCTATCCATCTGTCTATCCATCTATCTCTCTATCTATCTATCCATCTGTCCATCTATCTATCTTTCTATCTATCCATCTATCTATCTCTCTATCCATCTATCCATCTATCTCTCTATCCATCTATCTATCTCTCTATCCATCTATCTCTCTATCCATCTATCTATCTCTCTATCCATCTATCCATCTATATATCTTTCTATCTATCCATCTATCCATCTTTCTATCTATCTTTCTATCCATCTATCTATCCTTCTATCTATGGGAACGTGCTGAGGATAAATGACACATATAATCAAACTTGATTGACAGCGTAAGATAATGACAGAAAGTACATTTTAACAAAGCATCAGTAAGAAGAGAGAATGGCAGGATATATAAGAAATTAACTTGAGATTTAAGCAAATTAAAAGTCTTCATGAATGAACATGCAGGCTAGAGCTTCACGTCATAAAACACGTCATAAAATGCCGAACAGCAAGTCGTAAAATATCAAATGAATGTCACAGCTTTAGTATAGTATGACAACACATTTTTCTTAAATAATGTTATTTACAATAATTGTACAGTATGCCATAGATGCCATACAATTGTTAAAGAAAAAGTCCCACTACAGTATATCATATTATAATTAAAGCAATTATTAAAAAGTGTATATTAAAAAGGAAAACAAATCATAAATTAACCATCAGAAATGTAAAAAAGTCGTAGAATGGTAAGACAAAAAGTGTTTAAAATATAATAAAGACGGTTGAAAAAAGTATAGTATCCCAAATAGCCATAATTAAAAGCTATTCAAATGTAATAAATCCTAAATTCCTAAATTCTCCCACACCACTCCGCTCCTCCGCTCCCTTCACTGGCTTCCAGTAACTGCTAGAATCCACTTCAAGACACTGGTACTTGCTTACCATGCTGCGAATGGATCTGGCCCTTCCTACATCCAGGACATGGTTAAACCGTACACCCCAGCGCGTGCACTACGCTCTGCATCAGCCAAACGGCTCGCTGCACCATCGCTGCGAGGGCGACCCAAGTTCCCATCAGCAGAAACACGTGGGTTTGCTATCCTGGCTCCAAGATGGTGGAATGAGCTCCCCATTGACATCAGGACAGCAGATAGCTTACACACATTCCGGCGCAGACTGAAAACTCATCTCTTTCGACTCCACTTCGAGCGTTAGAACTATTAACAAAGCACTTTTATACTAATAAAGGACTGGCTTTTCTAAAGCCAGTTGAGTAGCACTTGAAATGTTTGGCTCTATGAAACCTGATGTACTTATATGATTCTGTTTTCTTCAAGGTCGTGTCTTCCTGGTCGAATGTACTTATTGTAAGTCGCTTTGGATAAAAGCGTCAGCTAAATGCAATGTAATGTAATATAATGTAATATAGGAAGTCCCATAAAGTAAAGACTAAAAACTAAATCTATCCTACCACAATCAGAAATAAAACAATAAGTCGTAGGTTAAAAAGTATAGAGAGGTCCAAGTATAATATCTCCTAAAAATAAATCGGTAAAAGCTAAAGCGGAGATTTTTATAATGTCATATAAAATAAATGTTACTTAATTCCTAAATGTAAAAAACATCTTGTTTGGTTTCATCAAGTAACTAAGTAGATCTTGTACTTCAGTAAAAGTAGAAGTACCAGAGTGTAGGAATACTCTGTGACAGCAGTGGCGAACCGTCAGGGCCTTCAAGGTATTCAGAGAATACCCTGGAACACTCAGATAAAACAAAAAATCGATTTAATTATATTAATAAAATGTATATAAAATGAATAAATGAGAATCGTATCTGTTGATCTGTAATATTACAGTGTTACGTTGATTTGTTTGTCCTTCTCGGACCATGCACTACGCATTTCATTGGTTTTGTGTTAGAAAAGAAAGCAACCAATCAGATCTGGTTCTGGGTCTCTGGGTAGAATATCCTTCACCAAGGTATTCTACATCCTTGATCGAAGGCCCTGGCCGTGGCTCTGAATGAGAGCGTACGTTTGGACTGACAGTTTGATCAACCAATCATATATTGATTTGTAGCCAATGGGCGTGTTCTTTCAGAGTTTCCTTCGGTTCCAGGGTGCTCTAGAACAGGGGTTCTCAAACTTTTTGTTTATGCGGACCACTGTTTATTATCAAGGATTTTCGGGGACCGCCTCATATGCAAACCGTAAAAATAAGTACATAAACGTAGTGTTAAAACGCCGATATTTTTTTATAGTTAATTATAGACAATCAAAAGTAAAATGAAGCCTATCTGATACTTTTGTGACCGGTGTCTGTCTGCGTTGTGTTTCTCAAAGAGGACGGCGGACGTTATTTTAATGAGGTCATCCCAAAACAATGCCACAAGTGCGCACGCGAACAGTGCACTCACAAAACGGGCAGACAGGTCCACAGAAACTACCGGTATGCTTAGTCCTACTTTAGTTACTGTGCAAAAAGCAGACGGCGCTGCGCTCAACACACAGACTCAAAACCATGGACACACTGACATATAAGCAACATAAACAATGTATAGGCCTAAGTTGGTCCGCGGACCACAGTTTGAGAACCGCTGCTCTAGAAGGCCCGGTAATTCACTGGCTCGAGACAGAGGATCTAGATGAATGCCACGAAGCAAATCATTCCGTTTTATTGTTTTTAACGTTGAAATGGCAAGTGCAACAGGTGAAGATGATGTTGTTGCGGAATTGTTGTGAGTACCCTTTTCAAGACGACAATTCAGTGAAAAGATGGACATTATAACGGCGGGGGGGGGGGGGGGGGGGGGGGGGAGTGTGTACAGAAGGTCCATTGTGATAGACACGGTTCGCCACTCTGTTACAGTAAAAGTCCTGTATTAAAAATGTTCCTCAAGTGAAAGTAGAAAAGTATTCTCATCTAAATATAGTGAAAGACAGTAAAAGTAGTCGTTGTGCAGATTGGTCCATTTCAGAATAATATATATGATATGTTTTATAATGATTGATCATGAAAGTGTTCTCAAAGCTGGTAAAGGTGCAGCTAGTTTGAAGGACTTTGTATACTGCAGGGTAGCTGGTGGATTTACTCCAGGTGGAACTAAAGTCTGATTCAACACTTGATTAGATTTCACATCATTCATCCACATCTGTGAAGTAACTAAAGGTATTAAATACATGTAGTGGAGGAAAAGTACACAATTTGCAGCTATTGATCTATACTTGCCTAAACCTCACCAAAACTCACACAAACTGTTTCTGAATGATTTGAAGACCCTGACAAGTTGTCTACTTCTTGCTGCAGGTGAGAGGACCGGTTCAGACTGAAACTCAGCAAACCTTTGACAGGAAGAAGAGTTTTTCTGAGGATGAAAGTGTGACTCTCTCTCTCCCTCTCTCTCCCTCTCTCTCCCCTCTCTCTCTCTCTCCCCCCCCCCGCCGGACATCTCCTGACTCACTGTCGACAAAACTCCTGCAGATCTACCCCAGCGAGGGTCCGTGTCTAACGGAGGTCAGGAAAACGCCTCGGGGGTTACCGGCTTAAACATTTGGGAAATTGGCCTCGCTGCGCCTTGCATAATTTACGTCAGTGTTGACGGATAAAGTGAAGTAAGAATCCATAATCTCAAAGCTAACAGTGGTTGTCAGAGCACCTTGATCTTCATAATGCTCGCCTCTTTCAGAGTTGGGCGCTCCCTCGAGTGTTGGAGGGAAACCAGGTTTGATATGATAATTCTGCAGATCTCCACGCCGCCATATGCCCCAAACTCTCTGTGGGGAGAGGGATGCAGCTGGCTCTGCTCACCATTAATCAGCCTGATGGGGAGGTGGAGGTGCTTTCGCTGCTAGGCAACATCACACACCAAACTTTGTGTGAAAACAGCCAGCTCAGCATTCCCTCTTTTTCTTACCTTGCACATGTGTCCTCTTCGCCTTTCCTTCTCCCACTTAAAGCCTCTGACATCCATCACCTGGCAGCAAGTGGACAAAATATGAGAATACCAGGAGCAGCTAGTGCCTCTCAGGTGAATCCAGGTGAAAGACCTGATCCCTGATTGATTTACCTGTTGGATCCACTTCAGCCCTGAAGGGAAGATGGAGACGAAGGAGAGCCGACAGCCTGAAGAGAGCAGAGTGAACATGGAGGATGCTGAGATATGGATCGTGAAGAGACAGAAATGAAAATAGATGCATGCAGAGGGGAAATGAACAAAGTGAGAACAAATCAATGATAGAAGAAATGAGAAAAACTGCCAAGAGAAGTTGTTTTTATTTAAATTGTGGCTCATTTCAGAGGCGATGTATTACTTAAAAGACAGAGGAGGTGTCTAATAAGAGAGTCAAATAAAGATTTACTGATCCGATGTCAGCAATTCTTCAAGTTTATAAAGTTTGAATGAGCTTTGATATATTAATATTGAATGATAGCGTAACAATAGAGACATGACGAGATGACATCCTCAGGAAGTGAGTGTCGTGTTGTTGTTTCAGTTAAAAGAAGCACAGCATTAGGAGAAAGAGGGATGGAGACATTTTTGCTGTTTTCTTTCAGCTTTGTTTGAATATATTCTACGGTGGCCGACAGGAGCAAATACGTACAAACGGCCCAAATCATTTCCATCAGGAGAAACGATGAAATAACTAAATACAAATTTGTCAAAAAACATTCAAAACACTTTCGGCAACTTGAGGAAAACATTCAGCATTTACTAAAAGCGCTGCATAAACGAAACGCTGCAAATACAAAATGTTGCACAAGAAGCTCAAAACAACGGAAAGCAGGGGACACTAAAAAGTGACGCACACAGTGTACAAGTTGAACAACTGTCTCTGTTATTGGAAATGTACATAAAATGTTATCTGGGCTTATTTTAACAATGTGATCACATGACTCCTTCTGTTACTGCAGATCTGCTGTAAGCTAGCTAACGTATAGCTAACCTAGTCATTTCAGAAATACTGACAAACACTTACGGTTATGAGACAGATGAACTCTACCGACAACAGTCAACCAAATCGATATTATATATATATATATGTATTATATAATCATGTGGACTATTTGCAATAGAAAGGCAGACCTAAAACAAAACTTGCACAAGGACAGTTTTTACAACTTTTCTTTTTAGTGTTTCTCAATCCTCAGCGACTTCAAAGATAACAAGCTAGATTCACCAAAACGAAAAGGCTGTCTGCTGAATTAAATGTATGTAAATAAGGAATTATAAGCAAATTATACAGTGTATAAAATATACTTCTGTTAAACCAGCTTTGTATTAACCAACTCACTTAAACACTTTTTAAAGCTCTTTATAGCTTTGTATATCTTCTTGCTTTTAATGTATGTATTACCCACTCGTATAATTGTCTATGTTTTGTTCATTGTTGTCTGTTTTCGTTTGCGCACTTTGACAGGGTTGCACTACAAAATATCGTTGTATATTTTTGGATAATAACAATAAAGGCTTTCTATTCTATTATTCTTCTTCTATAGTGTAAGTGAGGTTTAGGCTAACTGTACATTATTTCTCAGAAACTTGCCAGTTCCAAAATGAACACAAACGAACACAGTGTGTTGCACGTAAATGGGTCATTCTACAGAAAAGGTGGAAGTGCTGTCACTTACTTTTGCAGACACCAAAATACATGACGTTGACCTAATACTCACATTCATTATATATGTTGAATAAATAGAGATTGTCTTTGCAATGGTACTAAATAAAAAATAAATAAAAAATTGTTTTTTACGTAAATTGCAGTTTATTTAAAATGTCAAGTTCAAGGAACTGCCTTGTCACATGGAAGTGGAGCCTATAGTTTTAATTTAAAATATTTTTTTTTCAATAAATAAATCTAATTTATATTTACATAACATTACAAGCATTAAATATAACACTGAAATGGTAAAAAAAACGCAAATTATTATTAATAATATCAAATAAATGTCAGTCACCCAAAATTACGTCATTGGTGTTACTGCTACACAAAACGCTTTTATTTTTGAAATAATGTACTGTCTCTGAAGTGCCTGCTGTAACAAGAGATCATTTGAGGCAGTGGACAAAGACATAAGTCAGATACTTCTTACTTTGTTTGTTAAAGGTGTCATTTGATCTTCAAATTTTACATGCGTCTTTCAAGTCTGTCATTAGTGTTACTCATTGCATAGCCCTAGGGGTGAACATTTGAATGGGAAAATGTATTGTATTGAAGAGTTAAACAATTTTGATATTGACTGAAGCCATATTTGGTCTGACACATGGCAGCCATTTTGTTAAAATGGTAGTGTTTTCTCCAAATTGTCACTGGTGTTACTCTTCTTCCTGGTAACACGTAACACCAGTGACGTTCCTATACAAATAAGCTTTGTATAAAGTATAAAAATAATTAAAAAAATAAAAATACTTTAAGCTCTACTTGTTGTGGATTCATCAAGTTAAGAGTTAGTTATTGCTATTTAACAGGTTTTAGATGTTTTTAGAAGGAATATATTTCAGCAGATTTGTATCACCCAGATTCCACCTTTTCTGTAGAATGACCCAAATAATACATGTTGTGTCATTTTACAACAAATCTCACAATAATGCTTGACAACCTCCAGTATGCATGTAGGACTATGCCCATCAGTCTCAATATCAGGGCAATTTTGCAGGAAAGACATGTAAGATAGGAATCTCCACTCGTACATGTTCCCCTTGTGTAACCTCATCATATAAACGGTATGTCTGTTGGTGTATTAGCATTAGCAACACTATCTAACCAACCTGATCTCACCAGAATGCGTGACTTCACCACGACTCCTTAACACCGCATTGCGTGGTGGAGTCACGAACTTTGCTACATTTACGTGTCTGCACCACGCAAACAACCCCAATGTAAAGTGAATGAGGCTCCTTTTGTCGTGGTGCACACACGCATTTCTACAACGTCCAGCAGTGAGCTTGTATTCTATAAAACGTTTTTTAAATCTACTTTATAGCTTGTAGTAACTCACGGGAGGCTTCTTTTATTTTATTTATATTCATAATAATTTGTATTTTTCGTCAGAATGTATTATGGCAACCCTGTCTCCTAAAAACATGTCGTTACCGTCCTGAACAGCAATGTTATTTTACATTACATTACATTACATTGCATTTAGCTGACGCTTTTATCCAAAGCGACTTACAATAAGTACATTCGACCAGGAAGACACAACCTTGAAGAAAACAGAATCATATAAGTACATCAGGTTTCATAGAGCCAAACATTTCAAGTGCTACTCAACTGGCTTTAGGTAAGCCAGTCCTTTATTAGTATAAAAGTGCTTCGTTAATAGTTCTAACGTTCGAAGTGGAGTCGAAAGAGATGAGTTTTCAGTTTGCGCCGGAAGATGTGCAAGCTATCTGCCGTCCTGATGTCAATGGGGAGCTCATTCCACCATCTTGGAGCCAGGACAGCAAACCCACGTGTTTTCGCCGATGGGAACTTGGGTCCCCCTCGCAGCGAGGGCGCAACGAGTCGTTTGGCTGATGCAGAGCGTTGTGCACGCGCTGGGGTGTACGGTTTAACCATGTCCTGGATGTAGGAAGGGCCAGATCCATTCGCAGCATGGTAAGCAAGTACCAGTGTCTTGAAGTGGATTCTAGCAGTTACCGGGAGCCAGTGAAGGGAGCGGAGGAGCGGAGTGGTGTGGGAGAATTTAGGAAGGTTGAAGACCAGACGAGCCGCTGCATTCTGGATGAGCTGCAGAGGTCGGATGGCACATGCAGGTAGACCAGCCAGGAGGGAGTTGCAGTAGTCTAGGCGTGAGATGACGAGAGCCTGGACCAGAACCTGCGTCGCTTTCTGTGTCAGCTGGGGACGTATCCTCCTGATGTTGTAAAGCGTGTATCTGCAGCAACGGGTTGTAGCAGCGATGTTTGCAGTGAAGGACAGGTTGTTATCTAGGGTCACACCCAGATTCCTTGCAGTCTGAGTCGGGGAAACAACTGAGGTGCCGATGTTGATTGTTAGGTCAAGAGTGGGACAATCTTTTCCCGGGAGGAAGAGCAGCTCAGTCTTGTCAAGGTTGAGCTTGAGGTGGTGAGCAGACATCCACTGAGAGATGTCAGCTAGACAAGCAGAGACGCGTGCGACGACCTGGGTCTCTGAGCGGGGAAAGGACAGAATTAATTGGGTGTCGTCAGCGTAGCAGTGGTAAGAAAAACCATGCGGGCTAATGACTGATCCGAGCGAGTTTGTGTACAGGGAGAAGAGGAGGGGACCAAGAACAGAGCCCTGAAGGACCCCTGTAGTTAATTGACAAGGGTCGGACTCAGACCCTCTCCAAGTTACCCTGTAGGTACGGTCTTTCAGGTATGAGGTGAGGAGGGAAAGTGCAGAGCCTGAAACTCCAAGTTTTTGGAGAGTGCGAAGGAGGATCTGATGGTTCACCGTGTCGAATGCAGCAGACAGGTCCAAAAGGATGATGACAGAGGAGAGGGATGCAGTTTTGGCAGTGTGCAGTTCCTCCGTGACAGCAATGAGAGCAGTTTCTGTGGAGTGACCTGCCTTGAAACCAGACTGGTGCGGATCCAGAAGGTTGTTCTGATTGAGATAACAGGAGAGTTGTTTAAAGACAGCGCGTTCAAGTGATTTTTCTGTTATCTGCAGTTAATGTTGGTCCCAGACTGACCATAACAGCTGCTTTGACCCCAGCTTGGTATCGGCACATTTACAGTGAGCTAGTGTCACATTATCAGCGCAGTCATTTGTCACAAGCTAGCAGTGGTGACTGTCCATTAGGGGCAGGTGGGGCACAGCCCCACCTAGTGTCAGCAGAAAGTATTAAAAATAATGATTACAACAAAATGCAAAAAATAAATTAAAAAAAATATAAAATATATTTTATGATCATGTTTAATCATCTGATTCGTCTGTACATTGCTGTTTTAGTCTATGTTCTTCTAATTAGTGTCTACAGTGTGTGCCTATTGGGCTGTTTAGAGCCATGTGGGACAAAACCCGATCCTGCCCCTCCCTCTCACTGTCTAAGTGAACGGTGACTGTAAAAACTACACTGCTCATGCTCAGAGTATTTTCCTATTTAATGTGTGTGGCAAAAAAATAATGACCATAGGGGCATAGTGCTGCCATCCCCACCATACGTCATCTCACATCATTCAGAGCTGATTGGCTGTAAGTACGTGTGCCGCGAAAAGTGTGGTGTGTGAAGAGGAGATGAGAGAGCTGCAGTGAGGCATCCTAAAACCCGGAAGTAAGCTGCGCATGGCTTCCCTCAACAAAAAAGCAATGAGATTTCTCCATAGGATTTTAGAAAATAGCTCAAAATAAGATCTGTGGGAAACGTAGCTGTTAGATAAATGCACGTTTTGTTCAGCCGGATAGTATACACATGTCTACCCTACTTTTATAATTTTCAAATCATAAATCCATCATTTAGATTTATGATAGACTTTTGAAACTACAAGAACATAAGGAGGACTTTTACAAAAAAGTAATAGAGATTTTTGTCCAGAAGGATAGGCAAATGGACTTAATCTTCAAGTCAAGGTAAGACTGCAATTTTATTGAAAATGGGATCTTACTAAGAGAGAACAATTCAATATGTAAATGATAAAATTACATTTTTTGGGTATCCTTTTGTTGAACTGTCTGTTTAAAATTAATTGAAGCATCAGACAAAAAAAGCTTTTGAAAATAATATTATATTTTGATTTAGGTCAAAATATAATATTTGTAAACCTGAAGAGTCAGTGCCAGAGCCTCACCAGCCATGAACCTCACTTCAGAAGCTTATAGACATCTACGTTTTTTGTGCCCCACCACTTTTGTACATGTAAAAACGCCACTGCAAGCTAGTCATCTTACGTCTGAATATCTGCAGCGAACACAGGGATCCTCCAGAGCCCGCGTGAACAGACAGTTTGAAGCTCTTTGTGGAGGAAGGAGGAACGCAGAATAACAGAGATCACAATGCAGAGAATAAGAAGCTCTGCTCAGAATCATTGGGGAGTTTTCTAAAATGTTTTTATTGAACATTATTACTTTAACTTATGTAGTTTTTTTATTGATTGATTTTATTGTGTTTTTGTATTGCACGTTCTTACTTTAAATGATTATGTTTGTATTATGTTATTGTATTTATGTTTAAATATTTCTTCATTTTTTTCTTTTTATTGAACATATTATTTTGTGTATTCAAATAAATATGTTAATTTTTTTATTTATTTTCTATTTCACATTGTTACTTACATTTCTGAATATTATATCTTTCTTTCTTCTTTGAATTGAACATTATTGCTTTTAGCTTGTAAATATGTCTTTTATTGTACATTTTTACTTTAACTTCTAATGTATTATTAATATGAATATCTTTATTTAATGGTATCTTTTTATTACAGATGTTTACTTTACTTTTTTATTTAATCTTGTCTTGAACATTTTACTTTGTATTTTATTTTATCATTGTATTGCATATTTTAACTTTAACTTCCTATAATTTAAATATTTTATTGGATTTTACTTTAACATGTTATGTTAATATAAACCTATGTGTTTTTGTGAGCTATGAAGCAGCTGCCACTATATCGTATCAGAGGCTGTGAAAATGATTTAAAATGAGGAGAAATTCACATTGAAAGCTTTGTTTTTCTGTTTAGTTTCATCCCGCTTCCCTGCCGCTACATGGTGTTTACGGCTCAGTGCTTCAGTCTATAGCACAGACACACACAGACACACACACACACACGCACGCACGCACACACACACACACACACACACACGCACACACATTGTGGATGTGTTCACAGGCTTTCAGAAAAGCTCCCTTGTATTTCACCATGGGAACTATTTGCTCTCTGATGATGAAGAGCAGTGATGATGACGAGCAGTGATGATGACGAGCAGATGGGCCGCCGTGATTTGTGTCTCGCTGGTTGTTGTGAAGATACTGGCTTTAATGGAATATAATGGGAGGATGAGAGGTGTGTTAGAGCAGCAGGTGAGAGAGGCAGACATGAGGTGATGTAAACTGGAGGGTAGGGATGCAATATTGAGAGGGGGGGGGATATATAATAAATAAAATAAAATAAAATAAATAAAAATATATAGTATAATAATAATATTAAAAAAAGATAACTACAAAAATAATAACAATAATTGTAATTACTTCGATTGAAGTATTCCTTTGATCAAAATGTCAACTTTATCTTAAAAAAGAAATGATACATCATTTTTAATATTATGATCCATGAAACCATGATTTGTTATCTCGTGTTCACATACATAACTTTATATGAAATGTATTGCAAATTGACTAATTGAACATTTTACTTTACCTTCTTCTGTTATGTCATGTGACCACATTATTATAAAATTATCTTTATTTTAATACATTCTTGGTTGAAAACTTTCTGTCAACGGAAATAATTCATACATTTGTCTTTATCTTTTATTGTATTCTAAAATGCAGCAGCAGTCACACAGCCCAACTCCCCTGGGTGAATACATCAATAACAATAAGATCAAGTAAACCCCCTCCCTGAATGTCACCTCCTCAGGAAGTACCCAGATGGTTGGGATTCCTCTCAGGGAACGACACATGAAATATTAACCTTGTTTTCCGTCCTAATTGGCTGAAGCTTCAGAGAAGGTGAGAGGTGAGGAGGAGGAAGCACTTTGAACACAGAGAGGAAGAAAATATCAGGTGACCCTCCTCATTAGCTCGCAGGGTGTGTGTGAAACCCAGAGGTCACTTTTAATGACATTTAGTAATTCCCATTCTTCATTCGTTGGCTTTCTGCAAATACTTCAGCAGCTTCCTGTACGTCATGTATCCGGGGGAAAGGATTATTAACCTCCAGAAAAACACTTCAAGAACACACTGATAACTGAAGGGAGGATCAGATGGATGATGATGATTGTTTTGGATCATGCTGTCTCCATGTGATTACTCAAGAAGGACAGACATTTGTTCTTTGTATGATGGACGCCAGAGCACTGCACTACGTGTTTAGAGTAAATAGCCGCTTTCACACCAAGTACTTTGCCGTACTTAGTGCCCAGCACTTAGTGCCCCCATGGAACTAAGTACAGATCGCATTCACACCGGAATAAGTTCCCTGAGGGAAGATTACGCAAATGAAGCTGCTGACGTCACTTCTTCTTCTTCTGCTTTGGGTTTACTGGCAGGCCACAAACCACTTCACGGCGTATACTGCCACCCGAAGTCCCCGGCCGGAAGTCCGCGGAGTTGGGGACTGGCTTTGTGACTGGCCATGTTTTTTTTTGTGTTGCCATAAGTTATTCTCTCTCCGTTGGTGCGCTGGGCTAATGCTAATACTAATAATGCTAATGCCAGCAAATACAATGGCGGCTTCACAAAATCTTTCAGAGTTTTACGGGGCGTGGTTTGCAATTCGCCCAGCGAATCGAAATTGGTACTTTTTTTCTCCCCAGGATAGTACCACCTCTCTAGCAGGGACTGAAATGGGGGTAAAAGTTCCCGGCACTAAGTTCTCTAAACGGGAAAAGTACGGGGAAAAGTACGGGGAAAAGTACTCCGGTGTGAATGCGCCTAAGTAAAGCATTTATTTGAAAGGCGTCTGATATGCTACATTTGAATTGATTGTATTGTTGTATATTTATAGCAAAAAAAAGGTTAAATATGTATTGTACATCCTAAAAAAGTTAAACACATTAAAGTATGCAATAGAAAGTGTTGTGTGTTGTTAGAAATTAAAATCAATGTTTTTATAGCATAATGTATCTTAAACATACCGTCAGTTTAAATGCTATTTTATTCTGGAAAAAACCGGAAGTTCTCAATACCAAGCTTTTATTCTGAAAATCCTTCATGACGACATCCGGGACTACCGTCCATTAGTATCATTAAAGTGGCTATTGACGCCGTTAACATGTGTTACATATAAAGTTATGAAAGAGATAAGGAGGAGAAAATACATGTGGAAGTAAGCAATGAATGTAAAATGTCGAAATCCTCTGTTTAACGCGATATCGGACACAGAAGAACGAGGGGGGAAGTCTCCTACGTCACCACAGCCCCCAGAGAGGAGGAGCAAACAGCCAGCAAGCGGGAAGGACGAATGCTTGTGGGCTCTCTTCTACTCGGCCGACCCTCACTGAACAATATTCTGCTTGTAACATTACCGCGCTTTTTATTAATTAAAGTACCCATTTGAACCTTCTCAGAGACTCAATTAGTCTCCTTTTTTAAAGCTTCTCTCCTGGACTCGAGAATGACGAACACAGCATAACGGTGTCAAAAAAGGTATTGATAGGATGTCCTAAAAAGTCTAAAAAATCTGATTAAAATACACAATAAAAAGTCATAAATAGTCATAATACCGTATATCAGAAAAAAAAGTATTAGATAGTATGTCTTGAAAAAAATCATGGTAGACGATGCAATAAAAGTCATAAAATCTGATATAAATGTCTTAAAAATAAACACAAATCATAGTAGAGTCAACTAAGCAAAGTGGTAATATAGTATTGCATCAAAAAGTCATATTAGAGCCATTGTGTGAAATGACAGGGTGGGGCAAAAGAAAATAGCATTGATGTTATCAGGGCCGTTTCTAGCCTTTTGGGGGCCCTGTGCAAGATGCTGTTTGGGGGCCCTAGTTTTTTAACTACAAGGGGGGGGGGGGGATTCCGAAGCCTTTAAGATGATCTGTGGAGAAGCATCAATCTGTTACACTTTAAGAGGAAAACAGGCTAATTTCACAAAAACCCAGCAATTGAAACTTACAAAAAATGATATTAAAAAAGGTAAACAATAAGGCTCCTCTATTTCTATGCATAAATGCAAGAGATGCAGCATTTTCTCAACAATGTTAAATTTACATTTTTTCCTCTTCCTCAGACGTCACTCATTGGGTGACAGCCCAATGATGATTTGGAATGTATTACCCCAAAAACACAAGCCACAGCTTTGCTATCATTGCAGTTTAGTTGTGTTTATATCCTACATTTGATTTTAAGCATATAATGCTTCACCGAACACAGGAGGGGGCTTGGCTGTCTACAAATTCAGATGGCTAATTTAAATTCTCCCCAAATATATTGATGCTGAACCTGAACTTTCAGCTTGGGGGCCCCCTAGTGGCCGCGGGGGCCCTATGCATCTGCATAGTCCGCCTATAGGAAGAAACGGCCCTGGATGTTATGGTCCCCAATGAACTGATTATGGCATTTTTTTATGTTTTGAAACCAAGCAAGCGAGAACATTTAAAGTGTGTTAAAAGTGCTATCCTGAAATATTTCATCCAGTCCAAAGTGGCACACAACGTATGGCAAAGAAAAGCAATTAAAAACTGTACTGATAAAACAAAGGATAACATATTGAAATCAAGGTTAAGAGTAATTGAAGCAGCTCGTGGTTTGAAATGGCAAACATTGAAAGGCAAAAGTATTATTAAAACCATGTATATCGTCACCTTGGTCCCATCATATACTCTGGGAAGAGAATATTTACTGTGCTTGAAAACTGGTATAACATCATGATGTGAGGATGGCTTTGTGACGCTGAGAACATTTCAGCATAGGAAGGGGAGGCTTACACTTTAACAACTTTTTTTCAACCCAAAAACGATGACATGCCCAAAGAAGGACCCATCAAAACTCCACTTGACTTGATGTTAAAGGTCCCGAGTTGCGAGTATGAGGATCTAGTCGCTCATGTAGAACAGTTTATTTGTGATTGTGGACATTTGTTTGGACATCAGACACTTCTATAGAAACATGTTTACCATATCAATATATAATGTTAAATGAATGCATCACAGATTTTAGTATCATTTCTTACTATCATTTGTTTTAGCTAACATATTATTGAGACTACAGCAGTCTGTGTTGGTCATTCCATATAATGCCCGTACTACAGATTAATATTCATTGTGTAGTTTTGATTCATTTTGAACTTCCCCTTGTAAATAAATATATAAGCACGAGCTCACCTGTCACTCCTCAACCTTTACTTTCTGTCAAACCCACACACACACTCTGAGAGTAAACACAACGCCCACTAACTGTCTTCATTAATGTATCTCCTCGCTCTAAATCCATATTTCTTCTGCTCTCCAGGGTTTACTTTATATATCTTTTTCAATATGTTTTCTAACTCTGGTGCATCTTCACTTTTCTCTGCTAAGGTTTTTGTTAGTTGGAATAAAATAAGAAATGACTGAAAGTGTCTTCATATATAAAGACATCAGCTTTTTGTAACAGTACAGCCATTGTCTGACAGTAAACACCTGACTTTAAGAAGCAACATATTGAGATAAATGCAAGAAATGCAGGTAAATCTGGGCTCAAAGCCTTACCTCTAATTGAATCCTTCCTCCTTCAGACAAAAACCTGCGCCTCGGCAGCACCATTTATTTATTGTCCTTCATCGTGAATTATTACAGGGGGGGAAGAAGGGAGCCATTAATTAGACAGGGATGTAAGATGTGTCTCAATGCCAGCCATTTGTCTTGCAAGTGATTACTTAGAGAAAAAGCTCTTTCTTTGATACGTGGCGGAAAGTCGCAATATTTTCTGGGAGTTGAACACAAATGAAGATAAACCGACGGCATTATTTAAAAACACAAAGCCGAGGCCAGGATTAGTTTAGCCATGGGATCGGAGAAATATCACCAACGAAAACTCAGTTACAGTGACCACAAAGGACGGATATACAGTTAAAAAGGACATATTCTGTTCATGTCCAGGTATATATTAGTATGTAGTGTCTCTACTTTAAAGAGTCCTCTCCTGCTGATGTTCAGGTGTATATCAGTATGTAGTGTCTCTACTTTAAAGAGTCCTCTCCTGCTGATGTTCAGGTGTATATCAGTATGTAGTGTCTCTACTTTAAAGAGTCCTCTCCAGCTGATGTTCAGGTGTATATCAGTATGTAGTGTCTCTACTTTAAAGAGTCCTCTCCAGCTGATGTTCAGGTGTATATCAGTATGTAGTGTCTCTACTTTAAAGAGTCCTCTCCTGCTGATGTTCAGGTGTATATCAGTATGTAGTGTCTCTACTTTAAAGAGTCCTCTCCTGCTGATGTTCAGGTGTATATCAGTATGTAGTGTCTCTACTTTAAAGAGTCCTCTCCTGCTGATGTTCAGGTGTATATCAGTAGTGTCTCTACTTTAAAGAGTTCTCTCCTGCTGATGTTCAGGTGTATATCAGTATGTAGTGTCTCTACTTTAAAGAGTTCTCTCCTGCTCATGTTCAGGTGTATATCAGTATGTAGTGTCTCTACTTTAAAGAGTCCTCTCCTGCTGATGTTCAGGTGTATATCAGTATGTAGTGTCTCTACTTTAAAGAGTCCTCTCCTGCTGATGTTCAGGTGTATATCAGGATGTAGTGTCTCTACTTTAAAGAGTCCTCTCCTGCTGATGTTCAGGTGTATATCAGGATGTAGTGTCTCTACTTTAAAGAGTCCTCTCCAGCTGATGTTCAGTTGTATATCAGTATGTAGTGTCTCTACTTTAAAGAGTCCTCTCCTGCTGATGTTCAGGTGTATATCATCATCAACATCATCTCTGGCTATGCTTCCCTGCAGTCTCTGGATTTCCTTGCTCTCACTGAGACCTGGATTACTCCATCCAACACATCCACCCCAGCAGCTCTCTCCACAGCATATTCCTTCTCCCATACACCCAGACCCACTGGCAGAGGTGGTGGCACTGGTCTCCTGCTCTCTCCCAAATGGAGCTTTTCCCTCTTCAAGCTACCTAACTTCACTTCTTCCACCTTTGAATTCCATGCCGTCACAGTAACCCATCCTATACAGTTAACCATTGTTGTTCTCTACCGTCCACCAGGCGCCTTGGGGGACTTCTTGGAGGAATTAGATAATCTCCTCTCACACATCCCTGAAACTGGTCCCTCCCGCTGTACTTCTCGGAGACTTCAACCTCCAGACAGGGAAGATAGACGAACTAACATCTCTGTTAACCGCCTTTGCTTTCTCACTGTCTCCATCCCCACCAACTCATAAAGCTGGCAATGTCCTTGATCTCATATTCTCAAGGAACTGCGCTACTTCTAACCTCTCTGTAAACCTGCTCCACACATCCGATCACTTCTTCATTTCATTCTCTCTACCCCTTTCCAAACATAACAAACTAATCTCTTCTCATCCTGCACCTGTCCGCCGTAACCTTCGCTCCCTCTCCCCCTCTACCCTTGCCTCATCGGTGCTCTCAGCCCTCCCTTCCTCTGACTCGTTCCAACTGCTGCCTCCAAACTCTGCTGCAGAAACTCTCCTCTCTACTCTTTCATCCTCTCTGGACTCTCTCTGTCCTCTCACATCTCGGCAGGCTCGTCAGTCCCCTCCTGCTCCCTGGCTAAATGACGCACTGCGTGCTAATAGAATCGTCTTTAGGGCAGCAGAGCGGAAACGGTGGAAATCCAAACACCGTGACGACCTCCTAACCTATCAGGCTCTCCTCTCCTCTTTCTCTGCTTCGATCTCTCAGGCAAAAAGCACTTTCTTTCAAGATAAGATCCAATCTTCCTATTCCAATAAAAAAAAAAAAATGTCCATCTTCTCCACCCTCTTGGACCCTCCCCCCTCCTCCCTTCTGTCAAGCGACTTTGTTATCCACTTTGAAAAAAAGGTTGATGATATTCGCTCTTCTTTTTCTGACTCACCTTTACTCACCGCTGGGTCACCAGACCCTCCTTCCACCAACACACTAACCTCCTTTTCCCCTCTCTCTCCAAGTGAGGTTCTTACCCTCATTACCTCTGCCCGCCCTACCACCTGTCCTCTGGACCCCTATCCCTTCAAACCTCCTTCAGACTATCGCTCCTGATATTCTACCGTTTCTCTCCCATTTCATCAACACTTCTCTAACTTCTGGTCACTTTCCAAACAGTCTCAAGGAGGCAAGAGTAAACCCTCTCCTAAAGAAACCCACTCTAAACCCATCTGATGTTATAAACTACAAGCCTGTCTCTCTACTTCCGTTCCTGTCTAAAACACTTGAACGCGCTGGCTTTAAACAACTCTCCTGTTATCTCCATCAGAACAACCTTCTGGATCCGCACCAGTCTGGTTTCAAGGCAGGTCACTCCACAGAAACTGCTCTCATTGCTGTCACTGAGGAACTGCACATTGCCAAAGCAGCATCCCTCTCCTCTGTCATCATCCTGTTGGACCTGTCTGCTGCATTCGAAACGGTGAATCATCAGATCCTCCTTCGCACTCTCCAAAAACTTGGGGTTTCAGGCTCTGCACTTTCCCTCCTCACCTCATACCTCAAAGACCGTACCTACAGGGTAACTTGGAGAGGGTCTGAGTCCGACCCTTGTCAATTAACTACAGGGGTTCCTCAGGGCTCTGTTCTTGGTCCCCTCCTCTTCTCCCTGTACACAAACTCGCTCGGATCAGTCATTAGCCCGCATGGTTTTTCATACCACTGCTACGCTGACGACACCCAATTAATTCTGTCCTTTCCCCGCTCAGAGACCCAGGTCGTCGCACGCATCTCTGCTTGTCTAGCTGACATCTCTCAGTGGATGTCTGCTCATCACCTCAAGCTCAACCTTGACAAGACTGAGCTGCTTTTCCTTCCGGGAAAAGATTGTCCCACTCTTGACCTGACTATCAACATCGGCACCTCTGTTGTTTCCCCGACTCAGACTGCAAGGAATCTGGGTGTGACCCTAGATAACAACCTGTCCTTCACTGCAAACATCGCTGCTACAACCCGTTGCTGCAGATACACGCTTTACAACATCAGGAGATACGTCCCCAGCTGACATCAGAAAGCGACGCAGGTTCTGGTCCAGGCTCTCGTCATCTCACGCCTAGACTACTGTAACTCCCTCCTGGCTGGTCTACCTGCATGTGCCATCCGACCTCTGCAGCTCACCCAGAATGCAGCGGCTCGTTTGGTCTTCAACCTTCCTAAATTCTCCCACACCACTCCGCTCCTCCGCTCCCTTCACTGGCTTCCGGTAACTGCTAGAATCCACTTCAAGACACTGGTACTTGCTTACCATGCTGCGAATGGATCTGGCCCTTCCTACATCCAGGACATGGTTAAACCGTACACCCCAGCGCGTGCACTACGCTCTGCATCAGCCAAACGACTCGTTGCGCCCTCGCTGCGAGGGGGACCCAAGTTCCCATCAGCAAAAACACGTGGGTTTGCTATCCTGGCTCCAAAATGGTGGAATGAGCTCCCCATTGACATCAGGACAGCAGAAAGCTTACACACCTTCCGGCGCAGACTGAAAACTCATCTCTTTCGACTCCACTTCGAGCGATAGAATTATTAACAAAGCACTTATATACTAATAAATGTAGTGTCTCTACTTTAAAGAGTCCTCTCCTGCTGATGTTCAGGTGTATATCAATATGTAGTGTCTCTACTTTAAAGAGTCCTCTCCTGCTGATGTTCAGGTGTATATCAATATGTAGTGTCTCTACTTTAAAGAGTCCTCTCCTGCTGATGTTCAGGTGTATATCAGTAAGTAGTGTCTCTACTTTAAAGAGTCCTCTCCTGCTGATGTTCAGGTGTATATCAGTAAGTAGTGTCTCTACTTTAAAGAGTCCTCTCCTGCCTCACCTGTTTTGTATTCTTCAATGGGATTTTCACAGAAAAATGTTCGATAAGTTCCTCACTTTGGACGATTTGGCATCCTCTTGCGTTTCTGGGAACACTGCCAGGCTGTGATTTAATGACAAAGACACAGTAAACAATCCAAATAAACAAAAATACTACAAATGGAGCAATGAGCAATAATAACCTTTTTTAAACAAAAGAAACATTTCTTCAAATTTAAAGTAAAGTCGCTGCTTCTGCCAAGTTCAAGTCCCCAAAGCATCCAATGAGAGTTAATGCTAACCAATGCGATTTATCTGATCACATGCATAATACTCTCAACATTGACAGTGGCAGAGCTGTAATTTCTGCTCTGCTTACCCTCAAATCACAGCTCAAATCACAGCTCAAATCACAGCTCAAATCACAGCTCAAATCACAGCTCAAAGTCAGCGCTTTTATCTGGAAACTCTGGTTTTATTTCAAATGTTTCTCAGGCTGTGCTTCCCACTTTGTTTGCTCATGTGTAAACCCCCTCCACCTGACTGGAATTGGCTTTTCAGAAATGATTAGAACATTGGCATGGCTGCAGAGCTGTAAATGTATAGACATACTTATCCAGTGAGAAACATGGGTATTGCTTTTTCAAACAAGCATGATGTGTAGAAAACAATAAGGCTGTGGAGCAATGCTGTTATGTGAGTTACATGTAGTGGAAGTAAAAGTAACGGGACAAAAAGGAAACTGTATTTCCTTACAGTTAGATTAACAAATAGATAACTGTTTCATTTCTAAACAGATTGGGATTACTAGCTCTCTTCTCTGTCAGCTGTGCTGTTCTGTAGGATAATACTTTAAGAGTGAATCAATACGCCTACTGCCTGAATCTGCTTCATGGTTTTCACTTTCTTTGCTTCATTTGTTCTGTTTTTAATTCAGCAGGTGAACCTCTATGTTCATAAAATAGTGTGTGTGAGTTTAACTGTGTGTAGTATGTGCTCATGTGTTTCATTGTTAGTCTACTGCCTAAATATGCTTCATGAAAGGCAGGTTTTCCTATAAATACAAAAAACGTTGATCCTAAATATCTTGGTTTAATCTTTTCTAAGGCGACATTCTGTTGTCTTCTCATAAAAACATCTAATTGATATTCCTTTTGGATTCACATGCATTGCATTTGATATTCAGGTAATGGAAAGGTAATGGAAAGTAAGCGGGTGCCATTACTTTTATATTGTGATTCTTAGATTACTGATAACATTTTTCCAAAGGTAACTTAGTCATTGTAACAGATTACATTATAAGTAAAACTCCCAACTCTCCGACTAGTCAGACTAAATGTGCTTGATTACATTAAAAGTTCTCAAAACTGCTGAAAATCCTTGAAATCCACTTGGATTCACTCGTTATGACAGCATTATTACTTCTCCTCTTGCCTCCCTGTCTGTGTCCATGTCTGGCTTTTTTTTTTCTTTCTCTATCCTCGTCTCTCTCAGTCTCTATCTTCCTCCCGCTGGTTGCTGTATTGCTATCAGCACCGAGTCAGAAATGTTCCTGTTATTGATGCACACCAATGCACAGCCTCTGACAGGAGCAGACAGCATGAAAATAGAAGCTGCTGAAATAAATACATATGTAATGAGGGAAAAAGGGGGCCGCCAAATGGCTTGCCAATTTGTGTTTGTCAAAGGCTGAGCTGGGGCTGCATTGACTTAAAGATCTATAATGGAGCCACTTCTTATGTCATTTAGACGCGTCTTCACAAGGCGTCACACAAACCGTCAGCGCAGTCTCTTCGGAGAGGTACTACATTAGCGAGATGCCCAGTTTTCTTCATTATAAAAAATGGTTTTGTCCAACAGACTTGAAGTCACTCAGGCTGTCTTCATGAGGGGGAAATTACATGTCATTTCTGCCAACGTCTTTGCAAAAGGTAAAAGATACAAGCCTGAGCTGCCAAGTCGAGCGTTTCAACTGCAATTTGTGAAGCACGTAAAGTTAAAGTAACTGCACTCACACCAAGCTATTAAATTCTCCTGCCATTTTCAGGAGAATTGCAATGCATCACCACGACAAATATCCAGTCTTAGGGTTAGATCTGTTTCTCAGTAGGTCACAGTGAAGTTGCACCTGAGAGAAAACAGAAGCACCATCATAGGCGGCGCGTGAGGCTCAGGTTTGGGAAGGCTAAATAAAAATGTTTACCTGACGCTGCCCGCCTCCGGCGTCTATAGAAAAGAGATCAACTCAGTGAAAGCACCGCCTGCTGACCAATCTGAGCTCAGTGTGCAGAGTTTAAATCTATCAAGTCATATTACAGGATAAAGGAAATACAGTTTAAACTGCCGTATGCAGGGAAGACGCCGACGTGTCGCACACCAGGCACTTATCATTCATATCACATCATCAATCAGATCATCGATCACATCATAATATATCATATATCTCCTGATCTGAGTCAGCTGAGCCGTATCTGGCTGTGCAACACTCACAGTGTCACATACTGTATGCATGAGTATTATTTTAAGCAACACATTAGGTTGACTAAACACTCAACTCAAATGTAATTAAAGTCAGATCCACTCGTGTCTTAGATGGGGCAGTGATATCATAAAACTGTTGTACGCTTTCAAACTCTGTAGTTTATTTATTTTTTAACCAGTTGTTCTGTATTCTCCTTGCAGGTGCAACTCTGTGGCTTGTATCCTGGATTATATGTTTAAGTCATCATGGATGTTTAAAGTTCATATTTGTCTAATATTAGTTTACTTTTCATTAATGAAGTATGACGCTGCGCTGTCAGTACACTTGTCCCTGTTTGTGATTGGTCAAATGTAGCTAACCCCGCCCCTTTCACGTGAACGCTCTCAGCTGGAGAGAGAAACCCTGGCTTGATTTACCGAGTTGATAACCAGCGTCGTAGGACCGCTCGTTTGTTAGGGTTAGTTAAGATAACTCAAACATATCCAGGGTCTGTTGAACTGGCTTCGTAGTACAGTTTACTGGTGGCTGCATAGCAGCGCTAATGTCAAAGACACAAACATTATACATTATATTTTTATTTTACCAGGATGCAGTGACACAAATATTTGGGAAGGCTTAGCCTTCCCTAGCCTACAGTACCCGCCGCCCCTGAGCACCATGACGTGTGTGCTGAAACGTTATTTATTCATCTCATCTTTGACACCCTCACATTAGTTGTGTTGCCTCCTTTTTATGTCCATTTGCTTGCTAGTTAGCCAGTATAGCTTCATGACAATGCTCTATAAAATAACACAAGGCAAATTACGCAATATAAATAGCCTTTGAGTGCGTCCCAATGCAAAAGTATCACACTGTGGGTACTGGGATGATGCTCTTATAACAGTCAAAAAGTTGAGTGTGGAACATTATTCACTTCCCAGACTCTTGGCTATGTAACTGAAGCTTAGCCATGATCCGTTATCACTCGTTTGCTCCGATTGAACACAGCAATACACAAATAAAATATATAAAAGTGGATTTTTTCTACATTAGATACACGTCCCACTACACTAGTGTCAAAACGACACCAACCTTAATTGTATTGGGTTAATTGAGCAGTCTTCAATGATGTGCTACTAAGAATGATAGCTAGCTAGCAGCGGAAATTGTCACTTCCTGTGAGGGCACAGCAGCCGTGTGCGATTTGTGACACTACACGGTCAAAGTTTACACACTGCACAAATATTCACCTTGCACGACATGGCAGTGTACTAAGGCAGTGCTTCTCTAACTTTTTTCAGTAATGTACCCCCTTTGAAAAATGTTCTCAGCCAAGTATCCCCTGATCGACCCTGAATATCTTTGATCGAAAAAGCCTATATACATAATTACAATATAGTTCCCTCAGTGTGTGATTTATTAACTCCTTCGTGCATGCATTACTGTACAACAAACTAAGGATATTTTCATCTTCATGCATGAAAAAAAAAAAACACAACGACATTTTTATTAAACAGATTTTTCCGAGGAGTTTTTCAACTGAAGTAATATCTGTTTAACAAACCAATGAACACAATGATATATTGTGAAAAACTATAAAATACAATACACACATTTGACATGTTTATATGAGGACCCTAGGAGGTGGTTCTAGGAATATTTTATATAAAATTGTGTTTTCTATTTAACTTATTGTACTAAGATTATTTTTGTCATCATGCATGGTATTTTTTGAATTAACCTTTTTTTAAAACATTTTTTAAATCTCACGTACCCCCTGCAGTACCCCAACGTACCCCCAGGGGTCCACGCACCCCCATTTGAGAATCACTGTACTAAGGGACACATTTAAATTGAGACCAAGCATCAGAATGCTCTAAATTAGATATCACCTAAAACCCTTCACATCTTTCTGGGGTCCAAGACTGACATATTACATTTATATTAGTGCATTTATTAGGGCTAGTGTCAACATAGCGCCCTTTGCCGAGCGCCAGAATCTTTTTTCAACTGATTCCAATGAGAACAGTTCACATTACATCACATACGCTTTGCATGTTGGTGTTACTTGCTTGATAGGAACCTATTAATCAGACAAAACTGTCATAATAAGGATAATTAATCTAATTTGGTTGAGCTGATCAGCTGGCCAACTCTGGATGCTGCTGCTAGAGAGTGTTGTACTTTTATCTACGTACGCAGATCATCTTCCTCACTCTGTCCAACAGAGCAGTGAAGCTCATCCATATCAAATGTGAGAGCAAGAATCTCCTGGATGGTTGTAATGGTGAAAAAAACAATATATAGTAGCACAAACAGATAGAAACACCAATGGGGCGAAGCTAGTCTTTCATATGGTAGATTACATAAAATAACTTCTCATTGCCTGTTTCATTCAGGATTGTACGTGCCCTATTGACACCCTGGGAATGAGACCAAGTTGAGTAAACTTACACTTTTTAGTTTCCCGAGCTATCGAAAAGGTGTGATGTTGTTTGGAACCACAGACAAAGCCACAGTGTTGTCTTGTTAACAATGTGGACCAGCACTGCTCCCTCTCCAGATATACAGTAAACAAGCTTGTTGGAAGAACTGTTGTCCTCCTCTCTGTCAGAGTTATAGGATATTATTTTCTCTAGCTGAAAAGTCACTTACGTAAGCTGATGAAATCGAAAAATCTTGGAGCAGAGCTCTTTCTGTTTGAGTTACAGAGGAATTTAAACAAATGAGTAAACGTGCTATCCAAACAAGTCCAAAGCACATATTTGTGCAGGCTTTCTGCATAACGTAAGTGATGCAAACAAAGCCAAAGCATTTCACAAGTTTATTTGTCAGTTATCAACCGCAGAAAACTTTGAATGTTCACCAAGCAACCACAGTATCTATGAACACGTAATAGCAAGGAACAAAAGCAAGCAACTAAACGAACAATGACCTCAGCTACATTAATGGGTCTGTCCACAGCTCACAATGTGTACCTATATAAAGCCCATTGTACTGTGTTTCTCACCTATGCTGCAGTAACGTGCCATGGTATACAGGATATTCTTTTCACCATGTCCGTACATTAGTGACAGCAGCTTCGTATTAGGAAACAAAAGCCTCCTTTGCATTAGCTGATTATAGACCACTATATCATGCATTGTCTTGGTATGAAGCCTAAAACACCTTCAGCCCTGAAATAGACCTCAATAGATTGATAGTAAACATCTATCTATCTATATCTATTCAGGCCTGTTTCAGTGCTGCAGGTGTTTTAGGCTTCACATTTTAAATGTCCACATCAGAACACGTTTTTACATCCGAGTGAAAAGACTGTAAACATGAGAGTGCTGCGATCATGTTTACTGCTGAGCTTAATTCGTCTGTGCAAATTGTTGCGTGACTGTTTACTTCACAACAATTTCCTCACAGACACATTCACGCTGTGTGACCATTGTCATCCCCTGTTAAGACTTCATATTCCAGGCAAGTCGTACAAATATTTCTTGAATTTCACACAGCCCTATCGGACAATTCACAAGCAACTGGCTGAGCTGATAAAGCAGAGCTAAATTAAGGTTTTTTTTCACCAATTTCTCTTGACAATGAAGCCAAAATGCACCTTTGCAAAATGATATTGCTACATCAGTACATTATAAAACACTCTCTCCAAAGGGCACACTAAATGCATGTATTTATTTGAATGGAGAGTGACATACACAAAGAGCCTTGAAATTGAAGATTTACCATTAGCTTCAACTATAATAATCACCAGGACATTTTAGTTTGTACTTGCTTCCTGAGTTCATTCAGCTGCGGTGAACCAAGACGAGAAAGTAAATTCCCAATGCTGCCAGAGGAAATAGGAAATGAACATAAAAATATTAGTCCACATGATTTCCCCCTAAAACAAAATCACGGTAATTGAAATGGAAAAATTCGGTATATTGCTTTTATCAGGAAATTATCAAAAGAAAAATGGCTAAAGGGTTTGTCCTGCTGTTGTAGTCAGATCAGAATTGAAGGTAAAACTAGAGCTTAAATTACCTGAAAGTGCTAGAAATAATTGAATTAAGCAGAAGTGTTTGAATTAGAGCATCAACAGTCTTTCACATCTGTCTTTGATCTGTAAACTAATGACTAGATTGGATAAGATTGGATCTGATTTAAACATAGACGTATCGTTGAAATAAATGCATTCTTACTAAGCAGCACTAAATAACTTGTGTTGTGTTAGAAATTAAAATCAATGTTTTGACGGCATAATTTAGTTTAAACATACCGTCAGTTTAAATGCTGTTTTATACTGAAAAACCAGAAGTTCTCGAGCACAACCATTTGTCAAGCTTATATTCTGAAAATCCTTCATCTCCGGTTATCATTTAGCATGTGGCTAATATTCCATTTCCTATAGAGGTGAATTTAGTAGCGATATGACACGGAGTGTTGCACACCGAAAACTACTGATTTCAACCCTACAACTATAGACGTCGAGATATTATTATGGTTGAATATTAAATGAAGGTTGTAGAGCCGATGAATGGGAGTCGGAGGCGGTGTGTTCAGTATGGAACTCCACACTTTATTATCAAAGAACATTCAGACAGGTTAAGACATTAGCTTATTACTTGTTGTGAAGCTAGCATGAATGAACCTAGCTTCCGGTGCCCTCTCTAACGGGTCCGTGTTGCAACACAATAACCAGAGGTGAATTATGTCCCATCACGTGGCACCACACAAGCCCCCCCAGAATTCACATGTAAAGAAAGTCTGTGCGGCGGGGAGGAAACGACGCGCCGACCCCCACGACTCCTGAGCACGGGAGCCGGAGAAGCGACATCCGCCTGCACGGCCCCCGGAAGAGGAGGGACCGGAACAACAGGTCCTAAATCCGTGACAGGGGTCACAGCTGGGGGGCGTCCCCGTCGCGGAGGTCGAGCCAGCACCACCGGCTGGTCTAAGTCCAGGTGAGCAGCCTTCACCCGGTCCAACGAGACGTGCTCGGCCTTGCCACCCAGGTCGACCACCAGGTGCTTGTCCCCGTGCTCCAAGACCCGGAAAGGCCCATCGTAAGGGAGCTGCAGGGGGCCTCTGTGCGCATCGTGCCGGATGAACACGTGCCCCGCCGAGCAGAGCTCTGCGGGAACCCGGGACACCTGAGTAACGTACTGAGTAGTAGCGATCGGAGCAAAGGCCTCAGCGGCGTCCTGCAGGAAAGCCCGCTGGGCCGACGCCGACCAGGGAGCCGATGCGTTAGGGAGGAAATCCCCAGGAACCCTCAGCGGCTGACCGTATACCATCTCAGCCGTAGAGCACTGCAGGTCTTCTTTAGGCGCAGTCCTCAGGCCCAGCATCGCCCAGCTTGTCGACCCAATTCCCGTCCGTAAGGCCGGCCTTGAGGGCCGCCTTCATGGAGCGATGGAACCGCTCACAGAGGCCGTTAGCCTGAGGGTGATAAGCGGTAGTCCTGTGCAGCTTAACCCCCAGACCACTCGCCACGGCGTTCCAGAGCTCGGACGTGAACTGTGAGCCTCTGTCCGAGGAAATGTCTGACGGGGTGCCAAAACGACACAACCACGTCGCAATGAAAGCTCGGGCAATGTCTGCGGCTGACGTTGACACGAGAGGAACCGCCTCCGGCCAATGGGTCGTCCTGTCCACCATGGTGAGGAGGTAGGAAAAACCTTGAGAGGAGGGCAATGGACCAACCAGGTCGATGTTGACGTGGTCAAACCTTCTCTCAGGCACCAGGAAACGCTCCAAAGGGGCCTTCGTGTGGCGGTGCACCTTAGCGCGCTGACAAGCCACGCACTCACCAGCCCAAGTTCTCACGTCCTTTTTCAGTCCATGCCAGACGAACTTCGCGGCCACCAAGCGCACCGAAGGCTTAACGCCGGGGTGTGACAGGCCGTGCACCGCCTCGAACACAGAGCGCCTCCAGCTGGCGGGAACGACTGGCCGCGACAGGCCCGTGGAAACATCACACAGGAGGGTAATGCCCGCGTCGCCGAACACCACGTCCTCCAAGCGTAGCCCCGCGCCCTCCACCTTCAGAGCCTGGACGCCGGGATCTGTGACCTGGTCCGCCGCCATGCGAGTATAGTCCAGGCCCAACTGGACGGCACCGATGACGACTCTGGAGAGGAAATCAGCAACCAGGTTCGACTTGCCAGCCACGTGCTTAATGTCCGTAGTGAACTCTGATATGTAGGACAGCTGCCGCTGCTGACGTGCCGACCAAGGCTCCGCCACTTTTGACATGGCGAAGGTGAGCGGCTTGTGGTCGACAAACGCCGTAAATTCACGGCCTTCCAGCATGAAACGGAAGTGCCGCACGGCCAAATAAAGTCCAAGGAGCTCTCGGTCAAAGGCGCTGTACCTGCGTTCTCTGGACGTCAGCTGGCGGCTGAAAAAGGCGAGCGGCTGCCAAGCGCCCTCCACCCACTGCTCGTGCACTGCACCAACGGCGTAGTCCGATGCATCTGTGGTAATGGAGATGGGAGCCGTATATGATGGGTGTGCCAGCAAAGCCGCCTGAGCCAACGCGGTCTTGACCTCAGCAAAAGCGACGTCCGCCTCTGCTGTCCAGTCAATCGCCTGGATGGGGGTCTTGCCTTTCAACGCTTCATACAGCGGCCGCATGATGTGTGCGGCCCGGGCGATGAAACGGTAGTAGAAGGTCACCATCCCCAGAAACTCACGGAGCGACCGGGCTGTGAGCGGGCGAGGAAAAGCCGCAACAGCCTCCACCTTCGCTGGCAGAGGTGTCGCACCGCCCTTGGTGACGCTGTGCCCCAGGAAATCAATGTCAGACACACCGAACTGGCACTTTGCAGGATTGATGATTAATCCGTGTTCGTTGAGTCGTGTGAAAAGGGCTCGGAGGTGGGACAGGTGCTCCGGCACTGAAGCGCTGGCGACGAGTATGTCGTCGAGGTAGACAATCACAAACGGCAGGTCCCGCAGCACCGAATCCATCAGGCGCTGGAACGTCTGAGCGGCATTCTTGAGTCCAAAAGGCATCCGCAGGAACTCAAAAAGTCCAAAAGGTGTTATCACTGCCGTCTTGGGAATGTCCAGGGGGTGCATGGGCACCTGGTGGTATCCACGCACCAGGTCCACCTTGGAAAACACCCCTGTACCGGCCAGATGCGCCGAAAAGTCCTGAATGTGCGGCACTGGATAGCGGTCAGGCGTAGTGGCGTCGTTAAGTCGCCGGTAATCCCCGCACGGGCGGAACCCGCACCGTTTGGTTTGGGGACGACGTGCAGGGGGGAAGCCCAAGGACTGTCGGAGCGGCGGACAATGCCCAGGCGCTCCATGGTTGCGACGGCTGTACGGCAACTCAAGAGGACCATCATACACGGTCAAATTCCGAACATTTAAACATAGCCCACTTCATTCTTTACTTTTTCCGTTATTATATGTAGAAGATATTACTTTTTTTCTCCGTGATGTTGTTTCCATAGCAACAACTTCAAACAGGAAGTTCACCTAAATTACATTTAAGACACTGCAACGAAAAGTAACAAAAACAATGTAAAATCCTTTTCCGTTTCACAGAACACAAATTGGGTTATTTACATAATTATGTTTACACTGTCGATTGTTATTTTTGGGGGACACACGACACATCAAATCACATCTACAGATCAAGACGAAGCGAATGAAAGTACTCCCATACTCCTAGCGTGTGAAAATGTTTGTGAATAACGTGTGCAAAGTCTTCGAAAACGGAGCAGTGGCTGCGATGCTAGCTTTGCGGCTAGCGGTTAGCATTTTAAATGGAAATATACATCGAAACATCATGTTTCAGTAAAAAAGAAGGCCCCACTGATCATCTACTCTCTGAGACGATTCCAGGGATGCCTGACTTGAGTTTCTAGCACCAGGGAAAGTGGACAAAAGTGCCCCAGGTCAGCCTCTTAATTTACCCAGGGCCTAGTGCTTGGCACCACGTCTTTTGTCGGGTCGGGTCTTGGAAGACCGGAAGCTGTGTGGTTCATAAAAACATTTTCTTACTCAATATCAAGCCACGATTATTATTTTTTAATTGTATAATGTCTGACTTTTTTTGCCGCCCGCGAGGAAAATAAATGGGCCTCAGAGCCTCAGAAGACTGAAATCTGTATTTTTTAAATCTTTGTTTCCTTCTAATTTGTTATTATTTGGTTCAGGCACGAAACATACTACCAATATAAATACATTGCTTTTAAAATCGTTCTGTGTCAGAATACTGAAATCTGTATTTTTTTTAATCTTTTTTTCCTTCTAATTTGTTATGATTTACATTGCTTTTAAAATCGTTCTGTGTGACACGAAAACAAAATGGGATAATCGTGTTGGTGAACACGAGTCAATAGATTACATTTCGTGACTATAACACGAAATGCCGTGAGACTGGGTTGGCATACTGTATGAGATGTGAAAATGTCTTGCTCACCAAACATATCCTCATCCAGGCTAAGCTAAACCACTTTTGGAACAAAACAATAGCCTTATTTTCGAATATAACTAACTTTGGGAATGCAGCTAGCCTTTGTCTTGTGTAAAGTGCATTTTCTTTTTTAAAGTAACATATCTTGAAACATAAGAGTGTCAACTGGCTTTCCCTCTCACTCATTTTACATTGTGCTAACATTTTCTGTATTAGAAAGCTAGCTAGCATTAGCCGGCAACTGATTAATCTGCTAGCCACAGTTGCTATTTTAGCCGGTAAAACGATCAGCTAGAAATTGCACCAACTCAAACATTGTGCTTACAGTAGGCTTGTTTGAGACGCGTTGCGGCTCGCCTCAAAAGTAGACGAGAATAGCCGATCGCAGCCGGGGGAGGTCTCAAAAAGCTCGCTGAAGCCGGACAGCTCGGAGTCGGCTTCGTCTTCTTCTTCTTCTTCTTCTTCTCTCGGTTTTTTTGCGGATTGCAAACAACTTTAAGGTGCATACTGCCGCCTCCGGAGTCGGCTTGACTCGGTTTGCATTTATAAAGAATGCACACATGTGTTTAATCGTTAATGTCAGATCGTGTACTAAGTAAATACATTTGTTCCTGCTCAAGATTAGATTCAACTTTATTGTTATTGCACATATTACAGGTACTGAGACAACGAAATGCAGTTTAGCTTCTAACCAGGTGCAACAAGCAGTAAAGTGAAAAGTAATGTACACAATCTACAGAATAAAATATAGAATGAATTGAATGATGAATAAACAGTGAGGGTTATGAATACACTAGATATCAGCCTGTGAGCAGTATGAACAGTGTGTATGAATATGCTAAGATATATAAAGTATGAAAACGGTAAGCAGTGCAAGTATAGTATCAAATATATGGAAATTAATTTAATGATGATAAATATTGTGGAACAATGATGAAAAATGGGAATGGAAGTGGCGACGTAAAACTGACACAAAACAACAACAAACTTTTGCCAGCCAATTAGAGAGTTTCATCAACAGCACGTGGTAAAAACCACCAATGAGCGCTCAGCTCGAGATACCAGCGAGTCGTTTCCCATCAAGCATTTCGCTTCCGCAGCCCGTGGAGAGGAACTGCGCCGCCTCGCTCTCAAGGCTGCGGGCGTCTTTGTCCCGCGAGATTTCAACGTCTCATGTAGGCGAGCCTCCAGAGCAAGTCGGACAAAATGACTAACCATCATGCAACGCACGAGCAAGACGTTGATCGAAATTGCGCAGGTCTGCGCAGGTCTCAAACAAGCCTAGTAGCTTTATTAGGTAGCTATCTAGCTTTAGCCCATATCTGATTAAAGCTAGTAGCAACAGTAGCCATTTGAATGGGCTAAAGTGATAGCTAGAAAATATTCCGAACAACGTATCTAGCATTGTGCTAACATTAGCTTTATTGGGTAGGTAGCTAGCTAGCTAGCGTTAGCCTGTGTCTGATAAAAGCTGCTGGCAACAGTTGCCATTTTTGAATGGGCTAAAGTGATGGCTGATAGCTAGAAATTATTTCAAACAACTCATCTAGCATTGTGCTAACATTAGCTTTATTAGGTAGCTAGCTAGCATTAGCCTGTGTCTGATAATAAAGCCACAGTAGCTATTTCAGAACTCCTTTATTCTTCTCACAAAGGGAACATTCATGAACGTATTTTAGCTAAGAAATGAGCCACATGCTTGAAATGAGAAACTGATTTAATTGTTGTGTTGAACATCAAAAACCTATTTAAAAAATCTCTGGATTTATGCTCCCATGTTTAGTTGGCCTTGTGTCACCAGCCTGTTGTTTGCTACAACACATTATTAAAAAAATAAAAGTGCAACAGGCACATTCGCTCTCAAAGCCTATTTTTGTTCCAGCTGTCAATATTCAAAGCTGATGGAAAGTGCCTCTCAAAAAGAGGCCTCTCACAGACTTGGTACAAATGAGCCGACATTGGAGTTGCCAGGGCAACAAGCCCCATGATCCCTGATTGACGAATCGCAGCCACATCAGAAGAAGCTGGTGTTGCAAAGTCGGTCGCAAACACAAATATGAATACAATACTTCCACTTAAATGCCTCCAGCTGCTGTTACACACAACCCCCCCCCCCCCCCCCCATGTTGTTTTTAGAGCAAATGGTAATTTCTCAGCGTGAATACAGTGAGCCAAAGTGTGTATTTTTGGTTTGTGGATAATCAGTCAGTCAGAGAAACAGTTTTACACTGAAACTCGGTCCTTCTGGATACTTCACTGTGTATGGTTTACAAACTGCCTGCACTTTGCTTCAGTGGAGAGCGAGTGAGGTCCCTGTGGACCGAACGAAAGAAAAATCAGGCACACACCAAGTTCATATTTTAGTCTGTGCAAGAGTACCTTACATGATTTTTCTCCTTGCTGGAAGCAAGGAGAAAAAGGAAACCGCCAGCAGCATTTCCTGCTGTACAATTTGTATTACTTCTCCTTCCTCCCTCTCTTTCCGACCGTCTTATTATCCCTCACTCTTCCTTACTTCTCCCTCCTCCCTCTCTTTCCGACTGTCTTATTATCCCTCACTCCTCCTTTCCTCCGTCTCTTCTGAGATGCAGAAAGCCATGCGATAATTCACACTGACTGGATCTCACGCCAGTGCCCCCATCACTTGGACACTCACAAACTCATGCTGTTATATGCACACATGCTTTGCACCGCCTCCCTTTTACCAAAGCCTTGTCATGCTATCCATCTTGTAAACATGGAGCACAGAAGCTAAAGCATTACAGGAGATCTGGGACCAAACTGTCTTCATTCATTCCCTCAGATACTCGCTGGCTAGAGTCCCTGCCTGCCTTCATCTCCACATGTTTCCTCTTTGCCTATCTTTGCCCTGCTCATCTATTTGCTTTGCGTGTGCAACCTCACCGCAAATCTAATGGCAGCAGAGGTCTTTCTCTATCTGGCAGGGGAGCAGGGTCTCCTCTATAGAGCTGCCCCTGGCTACAGTAAACACACAGACATACATTAAGCCTCAGCAATGCACTCGAAGAGGAAGAGAAACTGAATTTAAAAGTAGCACGCAGAGAAACAACAACGGGAGGGTTTTGTTTGTTCCTTTGTTTGTTCTCCTCCTTTCTTGTTATGCAGCACGGTACATATCAAAATGGATAATAACAAAAACACATGATTTGCATTGGGGTGGGTCAGTCACCGAAGAAACCAAAACTAAATAGGTTTGTTGATGATGAGCGGAGACACGCCACGACGACACACAGCAAAGTGTCACAAGTTCAAATCAAATGTAGACGTGCTGGGCTAAAATGATTGGCTCTTTAATTAATTGCATTATCATCAGCAAACACAGTGACTTTTTCCCAGCCTTGAAAGCTCCCGAGAGAAGACAGATATAATTTAGCTGAGGCCACTCCACTCTCACTGCAGGCGGAAATCAACAGATCACACAAAGTCACAGTGCCCCCTACTGGCCAACACATGAACAACACACTGACACAGCTTCACCCTGGGCATTGCATCCAGCAGCAGAAAGCCAAAGGCTGGAAAGTGAGGGGGGGTGGGGTATTTGTGCACAGAGCCATGGGACACTCAGAGAATAGCATCCCTTAAGAATATGAAAAGGATTTCCTGCCAAGTGCCTGGCAGTCCGGGCAGTGCTCATGCATACTCAATTTCAGGGTTGCATTTGATAGAAAACAGCTTTAACTGATAGTGGGATGTGGATGTGCGGCAGTGAGAGGGAAATGATTTAGCCTTGCATGTAAAAGCATTTGTAGGCTGCCAAGAGAAGGGTTGAAAAGGAAAGAGTTTACATTACATGGACTCAAATATTATAATGGTTTACTGTATGTGTGTATATTCAGATTTATATACGATACAACTTTATTAATCCCTTAAATGGAAATTCAGCATATGACCGCTAGATTTCAATAAAGGATAACACAAGGCCGTACGAATACATATAATAATAGTAATAGATAAAATACATTTAGAATATACATGTAATGAATAAATGTATTTACATGTATTGAAAGATCAAGTTCAAAACTGTTAATCCCAAAATTCAGATTAGGACAGATAGAGTTCACACAAGGATAACAAGAATACAAATAATAATAAAATAGAAGGTAGTATAAATACAAAATACAAAATAAATAGTTGAAACATAGAGTTGCTAATACATTAGTTACATTAATGAACATAAAGCTACATTTATTTGAAATGAATAGTAATATTAAAGAAGAAGAAGATTCAATTTATTGTCATTACGTAGTACAGGTACTTGACCCATCCTAGTGTTAGGAGCAGTGGGCTGCCATTATGTACAGCGCCCGGGGAGCCGTGTAGCCGTGTGCCTTGCTCAGGGACACCTCGGTAGCACCTCGGTACCTCGGTAGCACTTGGTCTTTCCGGGACTTGAACTGGTGACCTTCCAGTTGCCAAGCCAAGTCCCTATGGACTTCGCCACCACCGGCATAAAGTTGTACTGATTAATGTGCTGGCATGTACACTTTATAAATCTATGCTTTGATATTTTATGTGTCCTTAGGTCTTTAAAGACATGATAAATACTAAAACAAACAATAATTAAAACATATTCATAATAATAATAACAATACTATTGGTGTTATTATTGTTATTTTAATATTATTATAATTGGATCTATATAGAAAAAGTGTGGGTGCAAAGACGTTTACTTTTACGTCTATTTCTCAATGTGTTCAAAATGCTATACTGTACACATATATACAGTGTATATATATATATATATATGTGTGTGTGAAATGTCACCCTGACAGGATCTAAATGATTGTGTTTCAGTGACAGAATTGACTTGTTTTCCGTCCTGGGAGCAGAGGCTCTGCCTGCGGGTCCTCTGGAGACCAATGGAGACGCTGATCCTGAGACTCTGAATAATGGAGGACAGCCAGCTCACTGTGTTGCAGCTGGAGACTCTCCTGGATATCAGGACATTTTGTTTCCCGCAGCTGGAAGATACTGTCGCATAAACCTTAATTGGGCTGGATGTCTCCAACTACAAATTACTACTCGGAAAAAGTCTGTTAGAGTCAGTTACAGAATAAAGGTCATATTTAACAATATATATAATATATAACAATCGCTGAAGTCAATATGTTCAAAACCATTTAAGGAGGACGTAAGGGTCATTTTCAGGTTCATATTTGTGTTCTGTGCCTCTGCCATCTTAACATGCTTTAAAGAGGCCATATTGTGCGTTTTGGGGTTTTCTCTTTCTTGTAGTGCGTTATAGGTTTTTAGTGCATGTAAATGGTCTGCAAAGGCTTAAATTGTGTAAAATGTGTGTTCACACACATCCCCTGCCTGAAACGCCTCTATTGGACTCCTTTGTTTACTTCCGGGACACGTGCGTTTCTATTGGCTAGCGTTCCAACACATTGTACGTGATAGGTTAAGGGGAGGGACATCACTAAGCGGTTGACCAATCACAACAAAGCCGGCCAGCTAACCAATCAGAGCAGACTGGGCTCTGGTTTCAGACAGAGGGTGAAAAGAGGTGCTGCAGCTCAGGCAGCATGAGAACAATAAAGAGCTTTTTGAACATGAAAGCATGGAGACATGTCCCAGGAGAGGAGCTAAAACACCAATATGAACCTGAAAATGAGCAGAATATGTCGTCTTTACATTTTTGTTCCCTTGTTTATATTGCAAATGGAGCAGCTGCCATGCAAGAATAAATCCAGTCTTGATCTGACAATAAAGTATTAATACATCACATCTTTAATGATTGTATTTATGCTTCAATCTGAGCAAAATTACATAGCTGTTTGAAATCATTATAATAAAACAGTAATTCTAATATAAAGTGACGTTTCTCTCCAACCTCTGCCTCACAGACTCTGTCACAAGCACAGAGACTGTCCACATGAATCCAGCTCCAAGCAGCCTTGCCAGACTGACTTGTTGTGCTAAAGCGATGCAGTTTGTTGGGAAACAGCCGTAGCGGAACGGGCATATGGTTGAACTGGGCAGAGCATATGTCCCCAGCTTTCATTCTCCAGTCTTTCTCCACAAACATGACAGACCAGGCCAAACGTCCCCGGGCCCAGAATCTGCTCCTTGCTTCTTCACAAGCGCTCCCCAAGTGATGCAGAAACAACCCTTTGGAGGAATGAAGCTGGAGAAACTCAAAGCTTAATGACCGTAAAGCAGCAGAAGAAAAGCTGGTGGTTTTGTACATCCTCCTAGGCCACATGTGTCAAACTCAAGGCCCGGGGGCCAAATCCGGCCCGTGGTGGATTTAATTTCGGCCCGCAAGATCATTTCTAATTACTATTAGATCTGGCCTGCCGGTATATTGCACGCACACCTTCACTCAATCCTGAGGGTCTCCTCAGCTCAGAGCCTGAGCCCAAACATTGATGACCTTGCTCCCGAGATGAGATGCCAAGTATCTGAGCTAGCATCACAGAGCAGCACACTGAGTTTACATGGATGTTTCCTTCTGCACTTTCTCTCTCACGACAACAGGGCATGTTTGGTTTTCTCATTGAGGGGAAATAGTTTTGTTGAAGCTGTTGTTGGCCTGTGGGAAAATGTGATCATAAGAAATGACTGAGGAAAAGCTGCAGATAGAGCCATAAGAAATGAATGCAACTGATTATTTAATGTTGTTTTTATAGGCAATAATTGAAGCTTTGTTAGTTCCAGGTTTAATATGTGCAATAAGTTCATTTCAATAAGTTCTGCAATAAACATTGAACCAGTCCGACCCTCGACTAGTACCCATTTTTTTTATGTTGGCCCACTGTGTATTTGAGTTTTTTTGACACCCCTGTCGCACTAAACATATACTTCACCTGGGGGGGAATATATGTTGAATTGCATTCATGAACACATTGATATTTGCAGGTATATATATATATATAAAGTAAAAGTGCAAGTTCAAAACTCAGTTGTATTTCTACTTTATATTTGATCCAAACTGTTGCGTTTTAGTGAAAAAGTTTCCTTCCTTTAGATTTATATTTATAAGATCAAATAAAGCTTTATTAATTCCAAAACAGACGTTTTCAGATTAAAATAATAGCAAAAGTTGTAACATTAAGTTCACAAATTCACAGATATGAGTAAATATTTGTTAAATAAATAAAAATATAGTTACATTTCATTTAAATTAATTGTAATAGTGTATTATAGTTGTAGCCTACTTGTTACGACCGGCCCGTTGGCCGCAACAGGAAAGTTCAAAAAGAGACGCTCAAAGTTTCCAAAAATCACGGCACTTTATTTGTAACACCAAAAACAGGAGAGGATGGACGATGGGAGAGGATGGACGATGGGAAAGGATCACGGAGGGAGTCCTTCTGCAGCCGCATTGGAGAGAGTACTGACGGCCATGTGACTCCGGGCAGCTGGGCTTAAATAGCACCTCGGCTCCGGCCAGGTGTCCCTGATCCCGCTGATTGGCCTCTTCAGCTCCACCCCATCGCAGGACCTGCAACACACTCACAGGCCCCAGGCTCTGGGGCCGTCACATACTAATAAATGGGATCTGTACTTTATGATTTGTGTTACTATTATTATTATTAATAACCAAACGTCCCCGGGCAGCAAATCTGCTCCTTGCTTCTTCACAAGTGTTGCAGAAACAACTCTTTGGAGGAATAAAGCTGTAGACACTCAAAGCTTAAAGGTGGGCTATGTAATTTTGGAGCAACCAGCTCGAGTGCGCTAGAATTTGAAAATACACAACCGGGAAAAATCTGCCCCTTCCTTCAGACTTCCTTACAGAGCCCCTCCTCCAACACACACGAACGCGCACATGACCAATGAGGGCACGAGATGAGTTTGTGCCCAGATGGAAGGCTGACAGGCAGGTAGGCCATCCAGTTACTTTAGCCGGCTCAGATGATTGGTCGTGCTTTTTACAGCGCCACGGCTTCCACGGATGAGATTTCTTTAATGTATTTATTGTCAAAGCCTGTAATGTATTCATTGCTATCGGGACGTTAAGAGCATTCCATGGAATATAACAAAAACGGTTTCTGAAGTGAATTACCTACCCCGCCTGTAATGACCGTAAAGCAGCAGCAGAGAAGCTGGTGTTCCTGCAGGGATCCTTTTACATGAACTAAATATACTCTTCACCTGGGGGGGGGGGGGGGATACATGTTGAATTTAAGAATACATTGATCTCTGCAGGTAAAGAGCAATCTCTGGAAAGTGTCCACTTATGACGGATGGTCTCAGATCAGCCATCTGTTCTCCGCTGACAACTTCAAATATAACCCTGTGAAGATGTATGAGAAGGAGGTATAGCTGCTATAGCTTTATTATATATTACTAACCATACATTAGAAATGTGTGTTTATTAATGTCCTCGCTGTACTTAGGCTGCATTCACACATCATACAATATGTCTTTTATCAACTTGAATCGAACAAAAGGAAATAAATACAACTCAAACAGCTGGACCGTTTTCCATTTGAGTCAAATAAAGACAAAGGGGTGCAATAAAAGATGATTTAATGATCACGCAACGTTATTCATATGTGAAGCTTTAAAACGAATAAATCTGCATTGCCTTATGTTTTCTATATTCTCCATTTTCCTTGCAGTGTGTTGTTGGTTTAAGTTATTTTATCTGCCTCATGCACATCATTTGACTAATTCTTCATTCTTCCTTTATCCTGATCAGAACTCAGTGGTTCTCAAATGGGGGTACGCGGACCCCTAGGGGTACGTTGGAGTACTGCAGGGGGTACGTGGGATTTATTTTATGTTAATGAAAGAAAAAAAAAGATAAATATACCAATTTTAGAAAAAGTAATGAAGTTTGAGCAGCGTGGGTTTTATATTAATAGACTAGAGTTACACATATTTCAAAACACGAAGTGTAATAACTGCAGTTTGCCTCCCTGTCAGAACGACAAAGGTCCTCAGTGAAGCTCAAGCCCATGTTTCACTACATTGTAACTTATTAAAAAGATCAGTTCAATGCAGCTAATGTCGTCTCTGTGTTATTGCATGATGTTAAAACTGGTTTGCCATGAATTTAGTGATGGATTGTAAACATTTGAAATGTAGCATTTAAGTGTTTCTCAGTTACAAGGTTGTTGTTTTAATAAATCAGACACTGATGGTGCAGCGCTGTGCTGTACCTCTTTATAGGCATTTTTTCCTTAACAAATAGTTTTTGCGCTGGGTGGTACGTGGCTGAATTCTTTTTTCAAAGGGGGTACATTATTGAAAAAAGTTTGAGAATCACTGCTCTAGAGCAGGGGTTCCCAAACTCTGCCATGCCAAGGACCCCCATATAGCGTTATCCTCTGGCGGGGACCCCCCTGTTGCAATTTTTTTTTTTAAATGATGTGTACAAGTGCCTCCCGATGGAACATGCAGTGCGTTGCCACTACATTTGGGGCCTTCTGCCTGATCGAAGCTGTCACTCCGCTTTCTTTACCTTCCAGTGCTTTGCAAAATAATATTTCCTCAACAAAGTTGTCTTCTGAAATAAATCTGATGTATGCAAGCAATTCTGCGACATTTGCTACATCCGTGCTCTCATCCAGCTGCAGAGCGAAACATTCACTCGCACCAACAGCTCGATTCAGATTGGCTTGAAGGGCGGTCGTGCGATTCAAAAACCAAAAATATGAAAAGATTGGCATCAAAGGACACATAGATTGATAGATATGCAGTTATTAATAACATCTATAAAAAATAAAAAAATTTAAATCCCTTTTCCCTCAAACTTTGAATGACCCCCCTGGCGGCCCCCCGGGGGGTCGGGGCCCCCACTTTGAAAAACACTGCTCTCGAGGACACACAAGGTCCTTCTTCTGTTGTTTGGATTGTGTTACTTTGACATGTGTCCATGCTTTAATGTTCAAAAAGGTCATAATAACTTATTATGTAAAAGATGCCGCTGCTGTTAGTAATTGATACACAAATAACTGATTAGCATCCACTGCGTTTGCTTGGGACAGGAAAGCACGTAAATACACTGAAAGGTTGACTTTAATGAAATGTATTATGGCAACAGTTGAAGGCAATAATATTAAGTTCAACCCATTCAAACGTAATATTGTTGCTTTTAACTTTAATACAGTGATGTGAAATCTGTTGACATAATACATTTAATTAAAGTCAACGCTTCAGTTTTTCCTGTGTAGTTACATCGGATTAATCTCAATAATGTACTTATTTTCTATAGTAACTTAACATAAAATACATTACATGTCATTTGTTAGACGCTTTTATCCAAAGCGACACACATTCAGTACTGTGGACAATCTGTCTTGCCCAGGGACACAGCGACATGCTGACTGCAGTGGGGTTTGGACTTCCCATCCCCTGATTCGAAGTCCAGCACACTATCCACTGAGCCACAGCCTATTAGCTGAGACGTGACCTTGCTTGTGGCAGTCAGATATAGACAAAACTCTCAATGTTGTACTTTTACTATCATTTTATGAAGAAACTAGCTTTTGATTTTGTTTTTATGAGAGAAGTACAAATATTTTCTAATAGGCTACGATGTTTTCACTTCATGCACATTTGACTTGTTGAACAGGTGTCGCTCCACATGCTTTGTGGAAACCAATGATTAATCTAGGACAAGTGTCTTTGAGAACAGATTTCAGAGAGGAAACTACATCTTTTCCTCAGGCAGTTCCTCACAACGTCTCTTCTGCCTCAGTGGACTCCGTCTGGACTTTGGGACCACAGGTTTTCCTTTCTCACAGAAGGAATAAGATAAAGGGAAAGAACAACAGGATATACCCAGCATGCTTTGTGGTTGAAATCGATACTAAAACACATGAGCAGCCAGTGTGAGAGTGGTTGAAATTGATGTGACATGTTCCATTATATAAGTGATAAATCTGTCTCTTTCCTACTATATTGAGTTAATAGCTACAGCTCCTGTTGCCTTGACAGGTGATAACATGCTACCTGACAAAGGCTGTTATATAATGTTTGAATAGCATGTGAAACAACATATTTGCTTGTAAAATAATTTTAAAGTATTAAGTATTCAACATATATAAGGGTTATCCCTATCACTGAAGTGACATGCTTTATCAGATGGTTGTTGTATTTACATTTTAGTTTTTGAGAAACATCTAATGCCAGCAGGTGCAAACGAGCTACAACGACCAAACACATTTCCATTAGGAGAAACCGCTAATCTGCCAGAACAAATAATGCAAATAAAAAAACCTCTTCGCCGAAACATGCGCACAATTTAGAAAACATTCACCAACTTTACTCAAAGGGCGGCCGGCCCATAGGGGCGCACCCCCCCCCCCCCTCCTCTTCCCACATTAAAACATATTTATATATATTTAAAATATATATTTTTATTTTTAATTTTTAATAAACAAGGTAAATATTATATAATTGGTATCAGTAAAATGTATAATCTACAATAAAATCTCGTTTAAAATTGCGTTACGATGTCTAAAGTTACTGATAAATCACATGTTTCCTGCGTATCGTGACGGCCCGTCTACACTACAGGCGTCAAAAAATGCTTTTAACGCTTCGCCCATTCATTTGAATGGGGTGACGTAGGATATTTTCAAACTTCGCCGAACTGCATTGTGGGTAGCATGGCAAGGCGTTGCAAGCATCGCGAGCGTCTATCGGCGTCAAAAGTTGAACAATGTTCAACTTTTGAGGCTCGATGCTTGCTCGAAGCTGGCGTCAGCCAATCAAATCCCGTTTATGCAAATCCCGCCAGTACAAGCGCTAGCCAATCAAACCGCGTGCAAGCTGGGAGAGCCAGACCGCAGTTCATTTCCTCATATTCCAAACGAGAAATTACGGTAGCAAATCACCCGGTTCTTTCCGACCAGAACTATTTACCGGGATACAAACCGGAGGAACCAGGCATGGAGGGAGGTGGCAGAGACAGTAGGTGAAACTGGTAGGTTTTCGCCTGTTTGGGGATTTTATATCCAGTTTACTTCGTTTTAACATCGCTATTGCTTTGTATGTCGGGGGCGGGAGATTCATGTGATTGGTTGTTGGTCGCGTTGCTCGCAAAAAATCGCCACGCTTCAGACACGCCCAGCTTCAAGATTTTTTTATGCCTGTAGTGTAGACGGGCCGTCACCCTCTCTCGTCTGGGCGCTGACGAGAGTGCAGCAAGTGCAGCAGAAGCCAACTCACTAGGCTTGTTTGAGACGCGTTGCGGCTCGCCTCGAAAGTAGACG
>NW_022990859.1:0-51340 GCF_902827175.1 Gymnodraco acuticeps | reverse complement strand
CCCCCACGCAGCACACCCTCCCGGCCATCAGAGTCGAACCCGCAGTTCGGAGGAACCGACCGCCAGAGCACCGGCACGAGGCCGGGCCGGCGGAGGCCCTCCGATGGCGGGTCGCGTTGCCATTCGATCAGTGAGAAATCAGGAAAAAAGTCTGACTTAACTTTTGGGAGAACCGCAGAAAAGGGGTGAAAATGGTGAAATGTGTCCGGGATAGTGCCTCCTAAGGCGGGTAGAGTCCCCTGACAACTCCCCCCCCTTCCTCCAGAGTCAGAAAAAGTTAAGTTAACTTTTGGAAGAACCGCAGAAAAGGGGTGAAAATGGTGAAAATGTGTCCGGGAATAGTGCCTCCTAAGGCGGGTAGAGTCCCCTGACAACTCACCCCACCTTCCTCCAGAGTCAGAAAAAGTGCAAGTTAACTTTTGGAAGAACCGCAGAAAAGGGGTGAAAATGGTGAAAATGTGTCCGGGAATAGTGCCTCCTAAGGCGGGTAGAGTCCCCTGACAACTCACCCCACCTTCCTCCAGAGTCAGAAAAAGTTCAAGTTAACTTTTGGAAGAACCGCAGAAAAGGGGTGAAAATGGTGAAAATGTGTCCGAAAATAGTGCCTCCTAAGGCGGGTAGAGTCCCCTGACAACTCACCCCACCTTCCTCCAGAGTCAGAAAAAGTTAAAGTTAACTTTTGGAAGAACCGCAGAAAAGGGGTGAAAATGGTGAAAATGTGTCCGGGAATAGTGCCTCCTAAGGCGGGTAGAGTCCCCTGACAACTCACCCTACCTTCCTCCAGAGTCAGAAAAAGTTAAAGTTAACTTTTGGAAGAACCGCAGAAAAGGGGTGAAAATGGTGAAAATGTGTCCGGGAATAGTGCCTCCTAAGGCGGGTAGAGTCCCCTGACAACTCACCCTACCTTCCTCCAGAGTCAGAAAAAGTTAAAGTTAACTTTTGGAAGAACCGCAGAAAAGGGGTGAAAATGGTGAAAATGTGTCCGAAAATAGTGCCTCATAATGCAGGTAGAGTCCCCTGGCAACTCCCCTTGCATTCCTCCAGAGGCAAAATAAGTTAAAGTTAACTTTTGGAAGAACCATAAAAGGGTTAAAATGGTGAAAATGTGTCCGAAAATAGTGTCTCGTTATTCCGTCGAAACTCCCCTTGCATTCCTCCAGAGGCCAGTTCAAAAACTTAAAGTTTTGTAAGAACCGTGATTGGGGGTCCTCCGGGCAACAATTGTGTCCGAAAATAGTGTCTCGTTGTATCCGATCCCAAAGTGCTCACTCATCGGACGCATTCCTCCATGAGTTCCCATCATGAGAAATAGGCTGTTTTTTTCTAAGTGCTCGTCAAAAAACCCCGGGGTTTCCGATTTCGTGCAGAAGGTAGCTTGGAAAGTTGAATGAAAATTGTTAACGGAGGAGGGGAGGTCTTCCAATCCCCTCTCCGTTGAAAACGTGCAAACGGGTCAGTGGAAATGTCTCCGGGGGCTTCCGCCCGAAGCGCCAAAGGGTTGCTCCCCCTCACCCGTTGGCACTTAGCCGTTTTTCGAGAATTTTTAAAAACGTAGTTTTTGATGAATTTAAGATATAATTGACCGTTTGATTTACTTTTTTTTTTGCTTTCCACGGGTGGTGGGTGCACGCAGGCCGCATATGAGCTCCTAAATTCGGCCCGGAACCTCCGGGAATTGGGTCAATTTCATCCACATGTGACTCCCCCATCAAATGTACATGAAATGGACACGAGGAAATGTACATGAATGGACACGAGGAAATGTACATGAAATGGACACGAGGAATGTACATGAAATGGACACGAGGAAATGTACATGAAATGGACACGAGGAAATGTACATGAAATGGACAGGAACTTCATTGTTGATTATTTTAACATGTTAATTGACCGTTTTTATTTACTTTTTTTTTGCTTTCCCACGGCTGGGAGTGCTTGGCAAGGCCGCCGATGAGCTCCCAAATTCGGGCCCAGAAACTCCGGGAATTGGGTCAATTTCATCCACATGTGACTCCCCCATCAAATGTACATGAAATGGACACGAGGAGGAATGTACATGAAATGGACAGGAACTTCATTCTTGATTATTTTAACATGTAATTGACCGTTTTATTTACTTTTTTTGCTCTCCACGGCTGGGGGGTGCTTGGCACGCAGGCCGCCGATGAGCTCCCAAATTCGGCCCAGAACCTCCGGGAATTGGGTCACTTTCATCCACAATGTGACTCCCCATCAAATGTACATGAAATGGGACACGAGGAAATGTACATGAAATGGACAGGACACTTCATTGTTGATTATTTTAACATGTAATTGACCGTTTTAATGTACTTTTTTTTTGCTCTCCACGGCTGGGGAGTGCTTCGGCAGGCCTGCCCGATGAGCTCCCAAATTCGGCCCAGAACCTCCGGGAATTGGGTCAATTTCATCCACATGTGACTCCCCCCCATCAAATGTACATGAAATGGACACGAGGAAATGTACATGAAATGGAAACAGGAACTTCATTGTTGATTATTTTTTTAACATGTAATTGACCGTTTTATTTACTTTTTTTGCTTTCCACGGCTGGGAGTGCTTGGCAGGCCGCCGATGAGCTCCCAAATTCGGCCCAGAACCTCCGGGAATTGGGTCACTTTCATCCACATGTGACTCCCCCATCAATGTACATGAAATGGACACGAGGAAATGTAATGAAATGGACAGGAACTTCATTCTTGATTATTTTTAACATGTAATTGGCCCGTTTTATTTACTTTTTTTTGCTTTCCACGGCTGGGAGTGCTTGGCAGGCCGCCGATGAGCTCCCAAATTCGGCCCAGAACCTCCGGGAATTGTGGACTAAGCTCCATAAACTGACAAAGTCACCCAGAAATGTCACTTTAATAGCCAAAACATATATAATACAAATACATTTAAATAGTAAAAGGTACAATTGTGCTCCTAATTACCCGCAATTTGATTTATATAGCCCCATGATAGTGAATAGTGTTGAAATGCCTGATTCATATGTTTGACATGCAGGTTCACTGCTGTAAGCAGGGTCCCACACTCACAGGCAGAGATCCAGGGTGATGCACATGGCTTTCTTACCCAGGAATTAGTGTGTGAATGCTGGGTAAAAGGGACTAGGAGGACCAGCAGGCTGTCACCCAGGCAGAGAGCGCTCTCCAGCACCTCACATGCTGTGAAGCAGCACTTGCAAGGAGATGAGAGAGCTGGGTCCAGGGCCATGCACATGGTTAAATCACGCCGTAATTAGGTTAGGAAGCTGGGTACAAGTCATGTGAGAGGCCGTGCAGGCTGCTCACCCAGGCAGAGAGCGCTCTCCAGCACCTCACATGCTGTGAAGCAGCACTTGCAAGGAGATGAGAGCTGGGTCCAGGGCCATGCACATGGTTAAATCACGCCGTAATTAGTGTCTGGAAGCTGGGTACAAGTCATGTGAGATGGCCGTGCAGGCTGTCACCCAGGCAGAGAGCGCTCTCCAGCACCTCACATGCTGTGAAGCAGCACTTGCAAGGAGATGAGAGCTGGGTCCAGGGCCATGCACATGGTTAAATCACGCCGTAATTAGTGTCTGGAAGCTGGGTACAAGTCATGTGAGAGGCCGTGCAGGCTGTCACCCAGGCAGAGAGCGCTCTCCAGCACATCACATGCTGTGAAGCAGCACTTGCAAGAAGATGAGAGCTGGGTCCAGGGCCATGCACATGGTTAAAGCACGCCGTAATTAGTGTCTGGAAGCTGGGTAAAAGTCATGTGAGAGGCCGTGCAGGCTGTCACCCAGGCTAGAGAGCGCTCTCCAGCACCTCACATGCTGTGAAGCAGCACTTTGCAAGGAGATGAGAGCTTGGTCCAGGGCCATGCACATGGTTAAATCACGCCGTAATTAGTGTCTGGAAGCTGGGTACAAGTCATGTGAGAGGCCGTGCAGGCTGTCACCCAGGCAGAGAGCGCTCTCCAGCACCTCACATGCTGTGAAGCAGCACTTGCAAGGAGATGAGAGCTGGGTCCAGGGCCATGCACATGGTAAAATCCGGCCGTAATTAGTGTCTGGAAGCTGGGTACAAGTCATGTGAGAGGCCGTGCAGGCTGTCACCCAGGCAGAGAGCGCTCTCCAGCACATCACATGCTGTGAAGCAGCACTTGCAAGAAGATGAGAGCTGGGTCCAGGGCCATGCACATGGTTAAAGCACGCCGTAATTAGTGTCTGGAAGCTGGGTAAAAGTCATGTGAGAGGCCGTGCAGGCTGTCACCCAGGCAGAGAGCGCTCTCCAGCACCTCACATGCTGTGAAGCAGCACTTGCAAGGAGATGAGAGCTGGGTCCAGGGCCATGCACATGGTTAATCACGGCCGTAATTAGTGTCTGGAAGCTGGGTACAAGTCATGTGAGAGGCCGTGCAGGCTGTCACCCAGGCAGAGAGCGCTCTCCAGCACATCACATGCTTGAAGCAGCACTTGCAAAAGATGAGAGCTCGGGTCCAGGGCCATGCACATGGTGTAAAGCACGCCCGTAATTAGTGTCTGGAAGCTGGGTAAAAGTCATGTGAGAGGCCGTGCAGGCTGTCACCCAGGCAGAGAGCGCTCTCCAGCACCTCAGGGACGAGGAGGATCAGCAGGCTGTCACCCAGAATCCGCTAATCCCACTATATCCACGCACCTTCCTTGAAGCTGACATACCAATTCCATTGTGAGGAAGTGTGTCAAATGGCAGGAAGCATTCCATGTTATGCATCTCCAAACACAGAACCTAACCCTAACCCTAACCTAACCCTAACCCTAACCATGAAGTCGTCGGTCGACATGGGGAGATCTGGTGGCTATTACACAAACCTAACCCTAACCCTAACCCTAACCTAACCCTAACCCCTAACCCTAACCCTAGTGATTATGGCTGAAACCCCCTGTGACCTCCAGGTTCATTACTGACGATGTGTTCCAACCAATATAAAGGACTATTTTGTTCCCCAAATACTTCTATTTGGGAGTACAAAAAAAACTACTGACTATTTTTCACTAGGGCTATGGAACTATTTGTTAGTTCCATAATCTTTAAACCTAACTGCTCTAACTACTGGTCTAATCTAATACAAATCTCCATAAAAAGCGTATTCCTTCTGTCTTCAGGCAGAGATCTAACCGTTTAGTGTGGCTAGTGTGACCACTCAAAACACACACAGCGTATTCCTCCTCTCTTATAGCAGACCACTAAGGAGGTGAGGTTAATGTTCCTCTATTTTTCAGCAATAAATGTAGCACCTTACCTTTAATCCTACCCCTAAACTTAACCACTCAGACTTATGCCTAAACTTAAGTTAGTATCCATCAAACAGTGCACCATCTTATCCTTTATTTGACCTCTAAACGTAACCGCTTCTGGCTGCTTATCTAATCTAATATAAATCTCCATAAAAAACGTACTCCTTTTGTGTTTATACAGATTACTTACCGTTTATTGTGGCTAATTTGACCACTCATTACAAACAGCGCATTCCTTCTGTATTTATACAGACTTCTAACTGTTCATTATGGCTATTTTGACCATTCACTACAAAAAGCGTACTCCTTCTGTTTTTATACAGACTACTCAGCAGGGGAGAATAATAATCCTCCATTTCTCAGCAATAAATGTAGCACCTTATCTTTAATCTTACTCCTAAGCTTAACCACTCAGACTTGATGACTGAACTTAAGTTAATATCAATCAATTGGTGGACCATCTCATCTTTAATTTCATCTCTAAACCTAACCATTCTGCCTACTTACCTAATCCTAATATACATCTCCATAAAAAACTATCTGACTTTCAATTCAAACAATTAAAATCCACTTATGGTACACTTGTCTCTAAAATCTCTAAATTCAACTTTTATTTAGAAATATATTTTGGTTCAATTTTGTATTTCCCCTAAAATACATCTCCATAAAGAGCTATCTGACTCTTAATTAAAACCACTGTAATTAACCAATGGTACACTCTTAACTAAATATCAAATAATAGACAATCTTCAGTCTAACTACAGACTATGTTATTCCTTAAAAAAAACAATTTACCCTTAAATCTGACCATTAACCTTGATCACTCTAGCTCTTTGCCTAAATCCAAATCACATTCTCTCCCCACTTTTTCATCCTGACCTTTCTTTCAACCTCTTTCTGGCCGACCCCCTTTGAGGACGATGTAGGGATTCGGCTCATAGAGGAACCTTTATTTCTCCCCCCATTCTGATCGGGTTCGGGTCATAAAGAAATCTTTATTTCTACCCCCATTCTGCTCGGATTCGGGTCATAGAGAGACCTTTATTTCCACCCCCATTCTGATCGGATTCGGGTCATAAAGAAACCTTTATTTCTACCCCCATTCTGACCGGATTCGGGTCATAAAGAAACCTTTATTTCTACCCCCATTCTGATCGGATTCGGGTCATAAAGAGACCTTTATTTCTACCCCCCATTCTGACCAGGTTCGGGTCATAAAGAACCTTTATTTCTACCCCCATTCTGATCGAATTCGGGTCATGAGAAACCTTTATTTCTACCCCCATTCTTATCGGACCTCTCTGGGAAGACGAAAGGAAAACGGGCCATAAACAGAGACCGCCATTGCGGCAAGGGGAGGTGTCCGCCGTAGTTAACAGCTAGCCTCCTTGTGTCTGTCCTTCAAACTTAATTACCCTGTCTACTTCACCTTTACACACTTATGATTCAGTCATGATGCTAAGCTAGAGCATGAGCCGACAATGCCTCTTGTGCGCGTGCCTCTCTAGCTGGAGCCTGGAGAAACGGGGGACTTGCTTCGAACCTTAGTATGATTGACTGAGTCCGCTTGTTTTCTTTCCCACCACTATTTAATTTGATGGTTTTGGTCATTTTTGATTGGTTATTGGTGATCTGCAGTTCTTATTAGAACATTCCTGAACCACTAGTTGACGTTATTCAAAGCTAGTAGGCAAAACTCCCATACGGATACACCTAGCTGACGTATTGTGGGATGGGAATGATTACTGACAGAATAATAACACAAAAATCCACTAATTTCACTGTTCAAGTCTAATTTTAATTTTCTCAGCAATATATTTAGCATCTTATCTTTAATCTTACCCTAAACATAACCTTTTAGATGTTATACCTAACCCTAAATTAGTTTACATCAATCAGTACATCATCTTATACCTAACTACTCTGACGACTGGTCTAATTAATATAAATCTTTATAAAAAGCGTACTCCTTCTATCTTCAAACAGAATTCCAACGGTTTAATGTGGCTATTTTGACCGCTTAAAACACACACAGCGTTTTCCTCCAGTCTTATGACAGACTTCTTTGGAGGGTAGATTAATATTCCTCCATTTTCTCAGCAATAAATGTAGCATCTTATCTGCATTCTACATTTTTTTCGGTCACTCCCCTCTGTCGCCACTAGATGGAGGCAGATTAACTATAGATGGAGGGCCTGTGACGGCATTAATCCATGAAATAATTTATCATGGACAAATATCTCTCTAATGAATCTTATCTTTAGCTCACTTTCATTCTAAAATGACACATGGTTTTTATTAAATCGTTCCAGTCTTTTTACACAACTTGAATATATCTAATACAATATATGTAGGGCCTAATCTTTAATCTTACCTCTAAACTTAACCACTCAGACTTTATGCCTAAACTTAAGTTAATACTCTTCAATTGATAGACCATCTTATCCTTAATTTAACCTCTAAACCTAACCACTTTGTCTTATTGCCTAATCCTAAAATACTTCTCCATAAAAAGCTATTTGACGTTCTGACTCTTAATTATAACCACTAAAATTAAACTAATGGTACACTCTTAACTAAATATCAAACAATAAGACCATCTTCAGTCTAATTGCGGACTTTTTTGTCCCCCAAGAACACCAACTTACCCTTAAATCTGACCTTAAAATGTAACCACCTTGGTTCCTTGCCTAACCCCAAACCACATTCTCCTCCTAAATTCTTCATTCTGCTCTTATTTCCGACTCCTTTCCGGATCGAGCTCCTTTGAGGATGACGAAAGGATACGGGCCATAAAGAAACTTTTCTTTCCGCTCCCTTTCTAGTCGAGCCTCCCTGGGGATGACGAATGGAAACGAGCTAAAAACAGATACGGCCAAAGCGGCAAGGGGTGGCAATCCGTGGTACAATACCGCTACCCTCCCCCGTGTCTCTGTCTTTCAAACTTTAATTACTCTGTCTACTTTACCTTACACACCTATGATTCAGTCATGATGCTAAGCTAGAGCTTGCGCCGACAATGCCTCTAGTGCGCGTGCCTCTCCTTGGATCTCTGTATAACCATGAAGTCGTCGGGCGACATGGGGAGATCCGGTGGTCATTACTCAAACCTAACCCTAACCCTAACCCTAACCCTAACCTTTTAGATGTTATGCCTAACCCTAAGTTAGTTTCCATCAATCAGTACATCATCTTATAACCAACTACTCTGACTACTGGTCTTATCTAATACAAATTCCATATAAAGCGTATTCCTTCTGTCTTCAGACAGAGGTCTAACCGTTTATTGTGGCTAGTATGACCACTCAAAACACACACAGCGTATTCCTCCTCTCTTATAGCAGACCACTAAGGAGGTGAGGAGAATGTTCCTCTATTTTTCAGCAATAAATGTAGCACCTTACCTTTAATCCTACCCCTAAACTTAACCACTTAGACTTAATGCCTAAACTTAAGTTAGTATCCATCAAACAGTGCACCATCTTATCCTTTATTTGACCTCTAAACGTAACCGCTCTGGCTGCTTATCTAAATCTAATATAAATCTCCATAAAAAGCGTACTCCTTTTGTGTTTATACAGATTACTTACCGTTCATTGTGGCTAATTTGACCACTCATTACAAACAGCGCATTCCTTCTGTATTTATACAGACTTCTAACTGTTTATTATGGCTATTTTGACCATTCACTACAAAAAGCGTACTCCTTCTGTTTTTATACAGACTTCTAACTGTTCATTATGGCTATTTTGACCATTCACTACAAAAAGCGTACTCCTTCTGTCTTCAGACAGAGGTCTAACCGTTTATTGTGGCTAGTTTGACCACTCAAAACACACACAGCGTATTCTTCCTCTCTTATGGCAGACCGCTAAGGAGGGGAGGATAATGTTCCTCTATTTCTCAGCAATAAATGCAGCACCTTACCTTTAATCTTACCCCTAAACTTAACCACTCAGACTTAATACCTAAACTTAAGTTAGGGCTCACCAAACAGTGCACCATTTTCTTCTTAAATTGATTTCTAAACCTAACCGCTCTGGTTACTGGTCTAATCTAATACAAATTTCCATAAAAAGCGTATTCCTTCTGTCTTTAGACAGAGGTCTAACCGTTTATTGTGGCTAGTTTGACCACTCAACACACACAGCGCATTCCTCCTCTTATAGCAGACCACTAGGGAGGGGAGGATGATATTCTTCCATTGCTCAGCAATAAATGTAGCACCTTATCTTTAATTTTACCCCTAAACATAACCATTCAGACCTAATGCCTAAACTTAAGTTAGTGTCCATCAAACAGTGCACCATCTTATCCTTAATTTAATGTCTAAACCTAACCGCTATGGCTACTGGTCTAATCTAATACAAATGTCCATACAAAGCGTATTCCTTCTGTCTTCAGACAGAGGTCTAATAGTTTATTGTGGCTAGTTTGACCACTCAACACACACAGCGTATTCCTCCTCTCTTATAGCAGACCACTAAGGAGGGGATGATAATGTTCCTCTATTTCTCAGCAATAAAGGTAGCACCACTCTGGCTGCATGTCGAATCCAAATATACATCTCCATAAAGAGCTATCTGACTCTCAACTAAAAACCATTATAATCCACTTATGGTACACTCTTATCTAAATATCACATAATATACCATCTTCAGTCTTACTGCGGACGGTTTTGTTCCCTAGCTAATCCTAGGGCCACATTCTCTCCCCTCTTTTTCATTCTGACCTCTCTTTCAACCCCTTTCTGGGCGAGGCCCTTCGGGGTGTAACGTAAGGTAACGGGCCATAAACAGATACGGTCCTTGCGGCCATGGGGAGACATTCGTTGGTAACCACCAACTAACCTCCACGGTGTCTGTCCTCAAGCTTAATTATTCTGTCTACTTCACCTGTACACACTTATGATTCAGTCATGATGCTAAGCTAGGGCATGAGTCGACAATGCCTCTAGTGCGTGTGCCTCTCCTTGGATCTCTGTATAACCATGAAGTCGTCGGGCGACATGGGGAGATCTGGTGGCTATTACACAAACCTAACTCAGCCGGAGCCTGGAGAAACGGGGGACTTGCTTCGAACCTTAGTATGATTGACTGAGTCGCTCGTTTTCTTTCCCACCACTTATCCATTAGATGGATTTAATTAATGCTATCAAAGAGTCCTTATCAAAACATTCCTGAACCACTAGATGACGTCATTCAAAGCTAGTAGGCAAAAATCCCATACGGGTACACCTAGCTGACGTATTGTGGGATGGGAATGATTACTGACAGAATAATAACATAAAAATCCACTAATTTTACTTTCCAAATCTAATTTTAATTAATTTAGGAGTCCAAGACCTTAAAATCCTACTTTATGAGTCTTAGGCCGTGATCAGTTTGACTGTCATGAAGAGTTCGTCTCTGTTGTCTAAGAGTATCTACCAGAACTACCCATACAATGACATGGTCATTGAAGAGCTAGTGGGTAACCTATAGGGTGACCTAGCTTACTTATTTTAGGATGGGAATGATTTCTGACAAAATAAAACATAATAATAATATGGGATTTAACTTTTAGACCTTAATTTATCTTATTAATGAGTGTACCATTTTAACTTCAACCTTATTTATTTTTAAAACAGAAGCATATAGATACACATATATATATATATATATATATATATATATATATGATTTTGTTAAGCGTGAGAAATATTAAATATTCTGACAATAGGTTTTAACATTAAAACTTAACACTAAAATAGTTAAAACTTACATATTTTAAACTGTCTACCTCTCTACGTTTCCATCTCTTTATCTTTTGCCCGGACCTTTCCCCTCTCGGACCCTCCGGGGTGCCGCTAGAGGGCAACAGGTCTGAGAGTGACGCCTATTCCGGCTTGGGGAGAAGAGAATTATTCAACGACCTTCTCCTTATCTCTTGATGCTTCCAAACAATATCCCAGTAGGGATATGCGCCCCAACAGGGACACACTTCTCTTTCCCTCTCTCTCTTTTTCTCTCTCTCTCTCTCTCTCTCCCTATCCTCACCCTATTTCTAAATTAGAGTCACTAATAGGTTGGTCATTGGACCCTTAAAATATTACCATTTGGTCCAAAGTTTTTAGAATCTTCTTACTTATACTTGAAGAAGAATATAGCTATTTAATAAATATACATCTAATACTTGGTCGGACCACGAAACTTTGTGGTTAGACTAACTAGTAGAAAAGGTTAACTGACCAATTCTACTGAGTGAAGGCGTTTAAATGTCCGCTTATATTCACTCTTAAATCTTAAAGTTCATCGGAACGCAAATAGAAGTATAACAATATATCTTGATTTATTTACTAATGAGTTTATCATTTTAACTTTACTCTTTTTAGATAAATACATTAAGATTAGAATGAGTTAAAAATAATTTATTTTTTCAAAAAAACCCAGATGCAAAATGTATGCTAATGCTAGGCTAACAGTTATAGGCTAGGAACACATGCGACGTCATAACAATGTTAAAACTAACAAAAATATCTCTAAAAAACGAATGTTAATTTTTAAGCTACATGCTAGGCTAACAGCTATGGCTAGGAACACATGCGACGTCATAACAATGTTAAAACTAACAAAAATATCTCTAAAAAACTAATGCTAACTTTTAAGCTAAAGGCTAGTGCTACAAACATAAACAAAAGGATAACATCTTTAAAAATAACAAAAATATCTCTAAAAAACTAATGCTAACTTTTAAGCTAAAAGCTAAGCTAACATGTTGCTAGGTGCTAACAAGTGACGTCATCACTTAGTTATAAGGTGCAATACCTCCGTTCGGCCACAGAGCCCATGGTACAAACAATTATAAATATTGCAATACCACTGGTTGGCCACAACACCATTTTTCATTTTAATCAATGTACTTCCTGGTTTATTGGCGAATTACCCATCAGGCTTAGGGTTTCATTATTTGACTTTTAAAAGGGCTTCAAACGTATTAAACAAGTACAAATGTACATATTTTTTTATATATAACCTCTTTACTAATATCAGAGAACAATATAGTATCATACAATAGCACTTTTTCAAATTTAATAAAAATCCCAATGGAACCATAACTCAAGGCAGTAGTGAAAAGCCTTGGTTAACTGACGTTTTTAACACAAATGTCAAGACCCTCTCTGAAGCTTTGCGGTGTATGACGCTCATAGAACAGTCTTCTGTAAAAAGGTAATACCTGGGTTCCCTCGGTTGGGTCTTGGTCTGTCGGGCTGACACAGGGTTTTGGGTCTTTCTGATTGGGCGGTGCCCCATCACTGCTGACGTCGGTTAGACCTGATCCCCACAAGCCGGATGGGACCCTACCCTTCTGGTGCGGTTGGTTAACCCTTCCCTCATTTGGGTCTCGGTCTGTCGGGCTGACATGGGGTTTTGGGTCTTTCCGATTGGGCGGTGCCCCATCACTGCTTACGTTGGTTAGACCTGATCCCCCCAAGGCCTGATGGGACCTTACCTTTCTGGTGCGGTTGGTTTCTCAGTCTGACTTTGGTCTGCCGGGGCTGATTAAGGGGAGGTAGAGTTCTTTTTGACTAGGCAGTGCCCCATCATTGCTGATGTTGATCGGACCTGGTTCCCCCGGCTTTGGGAGATTCTATCTGGACTGGTGTGAGGCTGGAAGACCCTTTCTTTTTAGGGGATCGCCCTGCTCTTCGGGCCCAACTGGTTTAAAACTGGGGAAACCAGAAATGGTGCAAACAATTGGTTTTAAGTGAGTTGGCTGGTAAGTTAATTTTGATTTACAACATAACTGACTGTACAAAGTAATACAATTAATATTAATAAGGTTTAATAATAGTACAATTTAGATACTTTCCTATTAGTGCAATACCTCCTTTCGGCCACAAAGCCCATGATACAATACATTATAAAGGTTGCAATACCACTGATTAGCCACTACACCATTTTTCATTTTAATCAATTTACTTCCTGGTCCTTTGGGGTATTACCCAGAAGGCTCAGGGTTTAATTATTTGACTTTTAATAAGGGATTAAAACGTATTTGACAAGTACAAACTTACATATGTTTTTTATAAATAACCTTTTTACTAATATCGGAGAACAAGATAGTATCATAAAATAGCACTTTTTCAAATTAAATAAAAATTACACCATAACTGACTTTACAAAGCAATACAATTTATATTAATAAGGTTTAATAGTAGTACAATTTATATACTTTCCTATTTGTGCAATACCTCCTTTCGGCCACAGAGCCCATGGTACAAATAATTATAAATGTTGCAATACCACTGGTTGGTCACAACACCATTTTTTATTTTAATCAAGGTACTTCCTGGTTTAATATTAATAAGGTTTAATAATAGTACAATTGATATACCTTCCTATTGGTTCATTCCATGCTTCTAAAGTAAGAACAACTTAACCCAGTCTATCTCTCTTTCTCTTGCTCACTTACCTACCAGTCCTTTTCCCCTAGTTGGGAACTTTTAGAAAATAACACAACACCAGGTCCTGATCAACCTGGGGTGGCCCCCCTGGAGTAGGGTGTCTAGTGATAATGGCTGAAACCCCCTGTGACCTCCAGGTTCATTACTGACGATGTGTTCCAAACAATATAAAGGACTATTTTGTTCCCCAAATACTTCTATTTGGGAGTACAAAAAAACTACTGACTATCTTTCACTAGGGCTATTTGGCCATTTGCGCTCGTTCTCCTTCTGCTCTTATGCAGAATACTAGTTAGGCGAGGATAATAATCCTCCATCGTTCAACAATAAATGGAGCACCTTATCTTTAATCCTACCCCTAAAGTTAACCACTCAGACTTAATGCCTAAACTTAAGTTAGTATCCATCAAACAGTGCACCATCTTATCCTTTATTTGACCTCTAAACCTAACCGCTCTGGCTGCTTGTCTAATCTAATATAAATCTCCATAAAAAGCGTACTCCTTCGGTCTTCAGACAGAGGTCTAAACGTTTATTGTGGCTATTTTTGACCACTCAAACACACACAGCGTACTCCTCCGGTCTTATAGCGACTACTAAGGAGGGGAGAATAATATTCCTCCATTTCTCAGCAATAATCCTTTCCTAAATCCTAAAAACCACATTCTCTGGGCTATCTGACTCTTAATTATAACCACTAAATTAACTAATGGTACACTCTTAAATAAATATCAAATAATAAGACCATCTTCAGTCTAACTGCGGACTATTTTGTCCCCCAAGAACACCAACTTACCCTTAAATCGGACCTCTAAAACTTAACCACCTTGGCTCCTTGCCTAACCCCAAACCACATTCTTTCCTAAATTCTTCATTCTGCTCTTCCAACCCCTTTCCGGTACGAGCCCCGTAAGGGGATAACGAAAGGAAACGGGCCAAAAACAGATATGGCCAAAGCGGCAAGAGGAGGGCATCCGCCGGTAACCACCGCTACCCTCCTCCGTGTCTCTGTCTTTCAAACTTTAATTACTCTGTCTACTTTACCTTTACACACTTATGATTCAGTCATGATGCTGAGCTAGAGCATTAGCCGACAATGCCTCTAGTGCGCGTGCCTTTCCTTGGATCTCTGTACAACCATGAAGTCGTCGGGCGACATGGGGAGATCTGGTGGCTTTTACCTAACCTAACCCTAAGATTATTTATTTCATGTGAATAGAGGCATGTCGTACATTCTTCTACAGGATCCATCCTAATCTCTTATTTAGCATTTATCACAACATTTTAAAATAAATAGTCAATAAAGCACATTTCTTTGAACAACATTCATGTATTTTTCTCAACAAATAAAACAATATTAACAACCACCACACATCCAGATGAGCTTTTGGTTCCTCCATCGTGCAGCCACAGGAGAATTAACAAATACATTGAAAATAAAGAAATAAAATAGAAAATGTTTGTGATGCATGTATATATACATTATTGTGTTAGAACACAGCAAGCAAGCTTAAAGGAAACTATTCTCCCGACAAAGAGAAAGGCTTATTTTTGTAACTCATTCATAATAAACAATTAACAGAAAATTTCAACGCCTAGCCGAAAAAAGGAAATGTTCTTGCAAATCCATTATTTAAATAGTAACCTGCTAATATGAAAGGGCACTTTAATACAAAAAAGCAATGGAATTGCTTTGGAAAAATACATGAAAGTATAATAATGGCCTGGTTTTTCACCACATATGCACTAAAGAAAGTATTACAAATAAAAACAAGAACTGACATTTTGAAGTTAGTACATTAGTACAATTAGTGCAATTAGTACATTCTGAAACACATGACCCCAGGAAAAACCCACATTTGTGAAACATGCAAATCAAGCAAAAAGCATGAGCAAAGGAACTGCACGACGTTGTATCGATGAAAGTCCAGTATGAATGCTGTAAAAGTGCACAATGGTCCATGGCAACAGCTCACTCAAACAGTTTGTTTTTAAACGCTTGGGCTTTCTTGGAGAGCATGTTGCCGTCTAGCTCCATTAACATTTGCTGGAGCACTTTGAACGTGCACTTCAGTTTAGGGGGGTAGTTCAGGTTCATTGCATACATTAGTCCAAACAGCATGGTAGCAGCTAATGCAATGTTGTGGGTTAACCCTAACCCTAACCATCAGTTAGTACCTGTTGGCCTTCCAGGACAATCTGTCCTCTGGTCTCCTCTGTCCTCTGGTCTCCTCTGTCCTCTGGTCTCTGGTCTCATCTGTCCTCTGGTCTCATCTGTCCTCTGTCCTCTGGTCTCATCTGTCCTCTGGTCTCCTCTGTCCTCTGGTCTCCTCTGTCCTCTGGTCTCCGCTGTCCTCTGGTCTCCTCTGTCCTCGGGTCTCTGGTCTCATCTGTCCTCTGGTCTCATCTGTCCTCTGGTCTCATGGTGGATTGTGTTCCTTCAGTGGACCGCAGAATGACGTCTTCATCTTCTGCCTGCAGAGTGCACAGTCACAAAGGGAACAGAGTGAGATCTAACAAATCAATACATATATATACCCATTACTAAGTCCCTGTGTTTAGCAAGTACATTTGGTCAGATGTCAGTACTTTGAAGACTCCTTGTTATCTGATATACTCCTGTCTGACCTGATAAAAAATGTTTCATTTCCTGCATCTGTTTTAAATTAAAAGCCCTGTAGCTTTTCACTGCAGTCTGGCTATTAAACAAAAAACAGGGATGTTCACATACTTTAGGGTTTAGGGTATATACTATGTGGTGTTTCAATAAATACATATTTTAACGCCCAACAAAAAAATCAAAAGGTGAAATATTACTTCTACTGACCACAAACTCTCTCATTGAGGTACACACACAGAGGTACACACACAGAGGTGCACACACAGACGTACACACACAGAGGTGCACACACAGACGTACACACAGAGGTACACACACAGAGGTACACACACAGAGGTGCACACACAGAGGTTCACACACAGAGGTACACACACAGAGGTACACACACAGCCCCTTGAGAAGACAATCCCGCCCTAAATCGACATCATCAACCGAAGTGAAGGGGAATAAGACAAGAAAGAATCTGTTTTGCTCAATGAAATGTGTAAACGATTGACTCGATGTATCATTTCCTTAAAATTAATTCTTACTTGAGTCATGTTTGACATAATACAGTTCAGACGCTGGCCTATCTGTCCTCCTCTCTTCTCAAAAACCTTCAGAAGTTTGTCAGATAGCACATCCAGCTTAGAGAGAACTCTTGATTGGAGGGGAGCACATCCAGCTGAGAGAGAACTCTTGATTGGAGGGGAGCACATCCAGCTTAGAGAGAACTCTTGATTGGAGGGGAGCACATCCAGCTGAGAGAGAACTCTTGATTGGAGGGGAGCACATCCAGCTTAGAGAGAACTCTTGATTGGAGGGGAGCACATCCAGCTTAGAGAGAACTCTTGATTGGAGGGGAGCACATCCAGCTTAGAGATAACTCTTGATTGGAGGGGAGCACATCCAGCTGAGAGAGGTATCTGATTGGAGTGGAGCACATCCAGCTGAGAGAGAACTCTTGATTGGAGGGGAGCACATCCAGCTGAGAGAGGCATCTGATTGGAGGGGAGCACATCCAGCTGAGAGAGAACTCTTGATTGGAGGGGAGCACATCCAGCTGAGAGAGGCATCTGATTGGAGGGGAGCACATCCAGCTGAGAGAGAACTCTTGATTGGAGGGGAGCACATCCAGCTGAGAGAGGCATCTGATTGGAGGGGAGCACATCCAGCTGAGAGAGGCATCTGATTGGAGCGGCAGGGTTGTTATGCGCTTAAACTCCACATTTATCAAAGAAAACAAAATATCATAGTCATAAAAATCATGAAATCATTTCATTTTCTAATGATGTTATGATTGTAGTTGTGTGCTTGCCTCAAACGCTGCAGAGAAACTAGTCCATGCATTTGTTACTTCAAGGCTAGCTTATTGTAGCTCTTTATTATCAGGGTTCAACATGTATTGACCAGAGCACGGAAAAGGGACCACATGACTCCTGTTTGGCTCCATAGTGAGAATAACTTTTTATATCAAGTACGAACAACCAGGTTAGACTACATTACATTTCATTTAGTTTACCTTTTTGTCCAAAGCGACTTAAAATAAGTATTACTGTAATATAAGACTACATATAAGAAACACCCTTATAGCCATTTCAACAAACCAAACATTATCACTTTTGTGAAGGAGGCTTTATCGCAGAACGTTTGGCTTTTGCCATTTACTACAGAGCCTTTGGAACAATGTTCAAAGTAAGGCTGAGGTCAATCTTCTCCACACCAATTACCTATCACAGAAAAAACATATTTGAAATTATTTCATTATTCACACACAAATAAAAACAAAAATGTTCTGCTCCTTAAAGGCGACATTTACCATTTAATTATGTACCTTTAGGTTAATATGAACCGACTTCGGCCGAGATGGGCGCCTCCAGTGTAAAAAGCTACAGTAGCCTATACTAATGCAATGAGTACAACTTTGTACGGAGCCATACACATCAGCGTTGTGAGCTCATTCCCATTGGTTTCAATGGAGACGTGCACTGCAGCAGCGCGCACCGCTCGTCATGTGATGAGGAACAACCAATCACAACCGAGAAACATCTCAACTTCTGTAAACACAAGTGTACGGCAAATTAGGAAGATAAGTTCATTTCACAGCGGGTGGATCGTCACCCTTACTTGATCTGGCCGGCATGTCCCCATATTCATGGTTTGTGCGCCGCTGCTAAAATGTAACACAATCATTAATATCCTCCACTTTCCAGTATCAAGTGTCGCTTTCCGGGACACACCCCCACACACAATACTGTGTCTGTTTTGATCTGTGTGTATTTACGGTATGTACATGAACACAGAGCGGATCAAAGCAGAGACATAACACCGTTTTTTTAGGGAAAACACTGCGGTCCCACAGACAATATTGTATCTTTAACAATCAACACCTTAAATGGGTAAAGATGGTCGCTTAACGTAAGGTAGGCCTACAACCTGCATCAGCGCCATTAAATTGGCTCTAAATTCTAACATATCTGTTCCATCAATATATTTATTTTTTGACCTTAGTTTTTAACATTAAATCTCACCATTTTAGTTTTTTCACTTTAAACCTTAACACTTTAGATTTGATACTTTTAACTAGGGATATTATTACTTGTCGTTATTTTAAGTACGCATCAATACACCTATTACCTGACCCTGGATCTTAGCTCTAAACCTCATTTATATACAACAAAACAGATTAGTTGTACTAAAGGGCTATGTGTCTCTCTTACTGAAAAACAATCTGATTTTCAATTCAAACCACTAAAAACTACCAATAAGGTACTTTTCTCTTTCACAAAACTAACCTTAAAAACTCTCCTTTCTCTCGGTATTTATTTTAATCCCTCTTGTGTTAATAACAATAACAACATGTATTTTATTCTGTTTAACAGACCAAATGAGAAAAAGGTGCCCGCACTCCCCTCTGTCACCACTAGATGGAGGCAGGAGATCACAAATGGAGGGCCTATTGCTGCTATAGGTCTGCAAATCACTAACCATGGACTATATCTCTCTGATAAACCACATTTTTGGATCATTTATATTCTTAAAAAACTGATTATTTAAACTAAACCGATCTAGCCCTTTAACTAATTCTAACATATCTGGTTCCATCAATATATCTACTTTTTGACCTTAGTTTTTCAACATTAAATCTAACCATTTAATTGTTTTCACTTAAAACCTTAACACTTTAGATCATATACTTTAAACTAGGGATATTTGTACTTCTCATTCTTTTAAATAGGCATCAATAGATATATTACCTGACCCTTAATCTGAACTCTTAACCTCATTTATATGCAACAAAACAGATTAATTGTACTAAATGGCTATGTGTCTCTATTACTGAAATACTATCTATCTTCAATTCAAATCACTAAAAAACAATCAATAATGTACTTTTCTCCTTCACAAATCTAACCTAAAAAACTCTCCTATCTCTCTGTACTTATTTTAATCCCTCTTGTATTAATAACAATAACAACATTGATTGTATTCTGTTAAACAGACCAGATGACAAAAATGTGCCCCGCACTCCCCTCTGTCACCACTAGATGGAGGCAGGAGACCACAAATGGAGGGCCTACTGCTGCTATAGCTCTACAAACCACTAACCATGGACTATATCTCTCTGATAAACCTAATTTTTTGGATCATTTAGATTCTAAAAAAACAGATTATTTAAACTAAACCGATCTGGCCCTTTTACCCTAATTCTAACATATCTGGTTCATCAATATATCTACTTTTTGACCTTAGTTTTCAACATTAAATCTAACCAATTTATTTGTTTCACTTAAACCTTTACACTTTAGATGATATACTTTAAACGAGGGATATTATAATTCTCATAGTAATTCTAACCCTCCTCCGTTGGCCACTTAGTCGTTTTTTTCAATAATCATTTTTGATTATTTTAAGACTATAATTGACCGTTATCTTTTACTTTTTTCTTCTTTCCACGGGTGGGGGGCGCATGGCAGGCCGCCTATGAGCTCCCAAATTCGGCCTGGAACCTCCGGGAATTGTGGACTAAGCTCCATAAACTGACAAAGTCACCCAGAAATGTCACTTTTATAGCCCAAAAATATATAATACAAAACATTTAAATAGTAAAAGGTACAATTGTGCTCCTAATTACCCGGAATTTGATTTATATAGCCCCATGATAGTGAATACAAATCATTTTCATGGGAAAAAGTGTTAAAACCCCTGATTAATATGTTTGTAATGCTGCTGGTTCACTGCTGTTAGCAGGGTCTCACACTCAAAGGCACCTATGCAGAGATCCAGGGTGATGCACACGGCTTTTCTATCCAGCAATGAGTCTTTGAAAGCTGGGGAAAAGTGCTGTGAATACAGGGAGAGAGCAGCCAGAGAGAAGCGGGGTGTCAGACTCACAGAGCGCACCCAGAGAGATCCTTGCAGCACATGGCTCTTGCACCCAGACTGCACCCAGAGAACAGGCTGCTTCACAGCACTTTACAAGCCAGGAAAATGGATTTGAATCCTGGGAGTATACATGTTTTAAATAGTTAATATTCCAGTGAGACGAAGTACGTACAATGACCGGAGTGAATCCCATAGTTAATTTTGTCCCCAAAACCGGAGCATTCCCTCACCCTATTTCGGAAGCTGAGAGGCACACCATGCACAGCTCTCTCTCATTTTCAACAAGCCAGCCTGAAAGAAGGTCCTTTGGACCGAAACGTTGCAAGTATAAGGCTTGTTAATACGTTATATTCCAATACGATCACATTTTTAAATTATTTTATTATTTATTTGAAAAAAACATAAAACACCTTGAAGAAAATAAAACTATATCAAAAAAAGATTTTACTTTCAAGGCAAGCCATCAGAGCTTTTTATTGGCACAACACATTTCTGGTCATGAGTCACGAGTGATAACGGAGATGGACTGTGGTGGATTACCGACGTGGGTCGTGATAAACGTTGCGGCTACAAGGGACCACAGGATATTACTTCCCGAAATCGCTACTACCAGCCAGATTGACCACCAGTATTACAACGACGAACAGTAGCCACACCTGCACAGCCCAAACAGAGTGTAAGGCCCACGGCTGTGGTGTCCTTCTGCAAATACCAAGTGTGGCACACAATACATGCTCCACCTGCACACATTGGGTCCCCCATCACAGACCCTGGCACCTCACACATCACCCACAAAAACTGTGAACACTACTTCCCCTATGACAGAACCAAAGTGGACTGTCCACCTATAGTGGAGGTTGAAACAGAGTACCTCATTCCCCCCAGCAGGGTACTTACCCTCCACCTGCTCCTAAATCACAGAGGACGAGACGGCCTTCCTAGCTTGACACCGAGGGGCAAGCGGGTACCCAGTTTGACATCTCAGCCTCCTGCTCACCTCTCCTCCTCCTCCTTTCAACACCCATGTGTGGTCACTGAGGAGGATTCCATTTTGGATCTGTCGCTGGAGGAATTGGAGAATGCTCTGGTACCAGCAACGCTCCCTCAACACCCTAGTTGTCCCGTCCTTTTCTCGGTCCCCAGTTGCAACACGCAGCCTTGGCGCGGCAGTCCAGAGCCAACTGCAAATGAACACAGTGCGGCAGTCACGACCCACACTACCTGAGCCAATTACACCAACCTGCAGACCTAAAAGACATCTCAACACAGTCAAAAAATTACAGGACTGGAGTTTTGAGTGTTGGCAAAAAAATGGCGAATAATGAGGGACTCCAATTTAGCACGACTCCCACCATTCACCATAAATGATCTGCAAATTGAGAGTTACCCGGGGGCTACTTTCAGACATGCCGAGGCCATTATCACAAAGGCCACTTCTTCCACTGTGGTGGAGAAGCTGATCTTGTCATTTGGAATAAATAACAGATCAAATAAAGTCAAGCAGACCACCGTGAAACAGCTGCAGGCAGCAGTTCGAGCTGCTAAGTTGAGGATCCCACAGGCAGCAATCTGGATACCTGTAATTAACTATTCACCCTCTCTACTACATGAGGAACATAAACATTTGGTCCACTTAAATGACTACATCACAAAGCATCAAAAGCACATACCAAAGCTGCCAAGTGCATCATTCTGGACCGAAAAGGATAATGTCCATTGGACTCGATCTACCGCAAAACCCATGCTTCAACACTGGTGTGAGCAGGTAAACTAAAGGTCCCCTCAAATCTGCCTGTACAGGAGGGGAATACAAATGTTTTAATATTAGCTAAACACGCTACATTAACTCCCCCGCAGATCACTCTATTAAACAGGGGTTTAAATGTCATCCCTACTAAAGGCAGCAACAAAAATATTATCGAGCAAGGCAGATGGGATATGCAACAGTACCACAGGAGATTGAAACTAGCTACTACCCACCTCCAATTACTCCCAAATCGTACTGGGTTCCCCCCGCTGTCACACCTCCGGTGGAACTCACTACTCTCATCGCGGCTGATATCAACCATTTTGATAGCAGCTTCCAGATGCATCGGCTCCAACCGAACCTCAGTCCAGAGGAGGCCGCAGCACTGAAGGAACTCAGTAATAATAAAAATCTCATTATTAAGCCAGCCGATAAGGGTAGTGTAGTGGTTATTATGGACCGTGACCAGTATCTATGGGAGGGATATAGACAATTATTGGACACTAATTACTATTCTAAATTGGACAAACCGATTTATCTGGACACAATTAAATTAGTTGACAAGATTTTACAAACACTATATTACAAAAAATTCCTAAATGCTAAACAAATCAAGTTTATATCGTGCACCTCTGAACCCAGGGCCAGACTATTTTATATGCTGCCGAAAATACACAAAGAAAGACATAAATGGTCCTAACCTCATGAAATTCCTCCTGGCAGACCCATAATATCTGATTGCAGCAGCGAGACCTACCGCACGGCCGAGTTCATTGATTTTGATCTCAATCCTCTTTCCATCACCCACACAAGCTATTTAAAGGACACATACGACTTTGTAAGAATAATTAAACAACTCATTATACCTCAGGACGGCATTTTATTCACGATGGACGTAGATAGCTTATACACAGATATTGATATCCAAGAAGGCATACAAGCCATAAAAAACATATTCTGGAAACGACCAGATAAGGAATTACTGCAATTATTAGAGATACATTTGACACGTAATGATTTTGAATTTAATGGAGAGTTCTTCCTGCAAACTAAAGGTACTGCTATGGGTAAGAAGTTTGCTCCGGCCTATGCAAACATTTGTATGGCAGAGTGGGAAACATCTGCCCTGTCCTCCTGCCAAAAGACTCCCACTTATTATTTCAGATATCTGGATGACATCTGGGGCGTGTGGTCTCACTCAAAGGAGGATTTTGATTCATTTGTTATCACTCTGAATAACCACAACAAATCCATCTCACTCAAATCCGTCACCAGCTGCACTTCAGTGGATTTCCTCGACACTACCACATTCAAAGGAATTAATTTCCAGAAAACACACAAATTGGATGCTAAAGTATTTTTTAAAGAGACAGACACCCACGCCCTGCTCCACAGAACAAGCCACCATCCGCAGCACACATATGCAGGATTAGTTAAATCACAGCTTTTGAGGTTCCACAGAATATGCAGTAACAGAGATGATTTCAAAATGGCCACCAAAACGCTTTTTGGAGCATTGACCTCTAGAGGGTATACTCGTTCCTTTCTAAGAACATGCTTTAGAACGTTTCAACAGACGAAACCCGTTTTGATCTCCTCCAAATTGCCTTGTATCACTATATATTCCCAGTCAGCTGTTAAACTAGTCAGAGTTATAAAATCCAACTTTCCAAACATTATAGGAAAAACTGACATCTTACAAGACCACAATATAATTGCAGCGTTTAGGAAAAACAGAAACCTGCAGTCTTACTTGGTCAAAGCTAAGATACAACCCATGTTGACCCCAAAATCCAAAGGTCACAGGGAATTTTTTCAGCACCTAATCTGGTTGTGCAGCAAATACAACACCAATGTTTATAAAACACAGGATCTGGGCAGCCTACTATCTAAAAACTGTGTATACCGTATTACATGTAAACATTGTGGACTACAGTATGTGGGTGAAACTGGTAATACTATTTCTATACGGTTCACTCAACATAAATATAACATTTTGAGAAGAAAAAACACACTTACTCCATTAGTTACTCACTTCCTGCTCCATGGATGGAAATCCATTCAAGCAGCGGTCCTGGAGTCTAACTCCAGATGGTCTGTGGCCCAGAGACGTAGATGTGAGAGGCAGTGGATAGCCAGATTCAACACAGTGTATCCCAGGGGCCTGAATGAGAGAAGAACATGCCTTGATGTGTGACAACGATGGAGAGTGCAACCGATCCTGCCGCCGCCTCACGGTGACAGGATTCAAAATCTTTAATGCCTAACCCTTATCCTAGTAAATCTGAAAAATGTACGAATTTGCTTCAAACTCGCTGTGCACCTTGAGGGGGTGGGGGCAACGCACACACCAAGTGGGGTATGGATCCCCACCCGTTGGAATGACTTATGGCCATTTCAAGTTTTCAAAGTCCAAGGCAGCCCAAATGTCACAAACATGTAGCCCAAATGTCACACAAATGTAGGCTGGGGCCCAAGTTATCACCCAGAGCAGGTCTTCTATCCATGCCCACCTCGTAGCGCATGCTATTCACATTTTAAACTAAACTACCAGTGCCCCCAACCCCTTACCCCAACCACTTACCCTAACCATAACCTCCTAGAGACTACATACGAATCTCCCGGCGCATAGGAAGGTCCGAGGTCTTTGAGCATGGTCTCGTTTGAACTGGCTTGAAGAGTAGATGTGGTTTGTTCCCTTTGCTCCACCTAATGTTCAAGGTCACGGCTTAAAACATGACAAAACCTTCCGTTAAGGTTTTTCTTTCAACATGCCATTTCCCCACATGCTAGGCAGTCGACACTAGGCTTGTTAGCTTCGGCTCGATTTGTAGATATGATGTGTCGTGTGTCCCCTAAATCCACTCCAAAGGGGAGATATTTTTCTATGGAGCACCCCCTGTAAACACACACTGTGCTCAATTTGGGGGAGGCTTTGGCGCCCTCTATCAAAAGTTATTCAAATATGCTATTCAGAATCTGCTATTTTCTGCAACTATAGTGCTTTCTGAACATCAAAGTCAAAGAATATTCATAGAAAATAAAGTATAGGAATGACGCATTTGATATTCACAGCACATCTTCCCTGGCATACCTAGTACACTGGTGTCAAGTTTCAGAACTCCAGAAAAAGGCTTTCAAGAAAAACAACACGGCGGTAGGCTAACCCCACAGACTCCCAAAAGGCCCCACTGCCTTAACATTAAAAAATTCTTCAAAAATACACACAGCAACCCAGGTGAACCATTTGCACTGAGCTCCATCATCATGTACTCTACTGCACCCACCTGCAATGTCAGCTTTCTGCCTGATTTTAGTGCCATTCTAGGCACCAAAAAGCACTGCACACATCCATTAACATGGCTGACCTTTGACCTTGGTTAACTCTTAATTGTTTTCAAAATAGTTTCATTAGTATCACTATTATCAGGGGATATAGGAGTGCACGTGTGCCTGATGTGGAGAGCAGCCCTGCACTGTAAATAAATGCATTTGATATTTGTTCTTGTATTATCCCCTGTAAATACACTCTGGGGAAGTCCATGAGATATTTAAAAAACATAACCATAACCCTCATGAAGCTGACTGAGAGAAGCCAAGAGTGTGCAAAGCTGTCATCAAGGCAAAAGGGCGCAACTTTGAAGAATCTAAAATATAAATGATATTCAGGATTTTTTAACACTTTTTTGTTCACTAGATAATTCCATATGTGTTCTTTCAAATGTCTTCAGTATTAATCTGCGAAGTAGAACATTTTTTAAATAAACTAAAACCATTGAATGAGAGGGTGTGTCCAAACTTTTGACTGGTAGGCTACTGTACATGTTTTTTTTTGCATTACTATATTATATTTTCACAGCAAAAACATGTGAGGAATACTTTATTATAAATACATAATTAAAGTTTTCAGACGCAGTGACAGTTACAGTCCACCTGAGAGCTGCGTCAGACCACACAATTATATACTTCTCTAAAGTGACCTGACAAATGATAACACACACACACAGAGACAGACACACACACAAACAGACATACACACAGACAGACTGACAGAGACAAACACACAGACCAGGTGTTTTCATGTTTTCTTTGTGTGTGTATTCTTCACAATGTGTCCTCTCTCTAATGTCCATCTTTCTCTTTTTAATGTCAGCTAATCATTTCATTATCCTTACATGCTGACACTTCCTATTAATATTAATATTTTCTCTGTTGACAGTGAGTGAATAAATATCCGGTTTATTCAAACATGAATGGATAATAAAATAAAAGCCTCCCATTGGTTCCCATAATGCACTCTATCACAGTGTTGGCAGAGATCTACATTCATCTGACTTACGATCAAAAAACCAACAATACACACTTCCTGTTCACACAAACACACATGCTTTGGTCTCCCAAAGTTTTCTATGCCCCCAGTTAGCATTAGCTGGGCCCTCAGCTCTTCTTCAGGTGTTTCTGCTCCTGTTAGCTATACTACAGCCATTCTTCAACTACATCGCACTATTGTGACTTCAGAAATCATAAAGGTGTACGTTTTATAAACGTTTGTTTGTTTCGGACATAATCAAAAATCACATGGAAAAATCCCATTAGACCAGGGAGATGCTGCCTTCAGGGTCCAACACAGAACCAGGGAGATGCTGCCTTCAGGGTCCAACACAGAACCAGGGAGATGCTGCCTTCAGGGTCCAACACAGAACCAGGGAGATGCTGCCTTCAGGGTCCAACACAGAACCAGGGAGATGCTGCCTTCAGGGTCCAACACAGAACCAGGGAGATGCTGCCCTCAGGGTCCAACACAGAACCAGGGAGATGCTGCCTTCAGGGTCCAACACAGAACCAGGGAGATGCTGCCTTCAGGGACCAACAAAGAACCAGAGAGATGCTGCCTTCAGGGTCCAACAAAGAACCAGAGAGATGCTGCCTTCAGGGACCAACACAGAACCAGGGAGATGCTGCCTTCAGGGACCACCACAGAACCAGGGAGATGCTGCCTTCAGGGTCCAACACAGAACCAGGGACATGCTGCCTTCAGGGTCCAACACAGAACCAGGGAGATGCTGCCTTCAGGGTCCAACACAGAACCAGGGAGATGCTGCCCTCAGGGTCCAACACAGAACCAGGGAGATGCTGCCTTCAGGGTCCAACACAGAACCAGGGAGATGCTGCCTTCAGGGACCAACAAATAACCAGAGAGATGCTGCCTTCAGGGTCCAACAAAGAACCAGAGAGATGCTGCCTTCAGGGACCAACACAGAACCAGGGAGATGCTGCCTTCAGGGACCACCACAGAACCAGGGAGATGCTGCCTTCAGGGTCCAACACAGAACCAGGGAGATGCTCCCTTCAGGGTCCAACACAGAACCAGGGAATGCTGCCTTCAGGGTCCAACACAGAACCAGAGAGATGCTGCCTTCAGGGTCCAACACAGAAACAGGGAGATGCTGCCTTCAGGGTCCAACACAGAAACAGGGAGATGCTGCCTTCAGGGACCAACACAGAAACAGGGAGATGCTAACTTCAGGGTCCAACACAGAACCAGGGACATGCTGCCTTCAGGGTCCAACACAGAACCAGGGAGATGCTCCCTTCAGGGTCCAACACAGAACCAGGGAGATGCTGCCTTCAGGGTCCAACACAGAACCAGAGAGATGCTGCCTTCAGGGTCCAACACAGAAACAGGGAGATGCTGCCTTCAGGGTCCAACACAGAAACAGGGAGATGCTGCCTTCAGTGTCCAACACAGAAACAGGGAGATGCTGCCTTCAGGGTCCAACACAGAACCAGGGAGATGCTGCCTTCAGGGACCAACACAGAACCAGGAAGATGCTGCCTTCAGGGACCAACACAGAACCAGGGAGATGCTGCCTTCAGGGTCCAACACAGAACCAGGGAGATGCTGCCTTCGGGGTCCAACACAGAACCAGGGAGATGCTGCCTTCGGGGTCCAACACAGAACCGGGGAGATGCTGCCTTCGGGGTCCAACACAGAACCAGGGAGATGCTGTCTTCGGGGTCCAACACAGAACCAGGGAGATGCTGCCTTCGGGGTCCAACACAGAACCAGGGAGATGCTGCCTTCGGGGTCCAACACAGAACCAGGGAGATGCTGCCTTCGGGGTCAAACACAGAACCAGGGAGATGCTGCCTTCAGGATCCAACACAGAACCAGGGAGATGCTGCCTTCAGGGTCCAACACAGAACCAGGGAGATGCTCCCTTCAGGGTCCAACACAGAACCAGGGATATGCTCTCTTCAGGGTCCAACACAGAAACAGGGAGATGCTGCCTTCAGGTTCCAACACAGAAACAGGGAGATGCTGCCTTCAGGGTCCAACACAGAACCAGGGAGATACTGCCTTCAGGGACCAACAAAGAACCAGAGAGACGCTGCCTTCAGGGTCCAACACAGAACCAGAGAGATGCTGCCTTCAGGGTCAAACACAGAACCAGGGAGATGCTGCCTTCAGGGACCAACAAAGAACCAGAGAGACGCTGCCTTCAGGGTCCAACACAGAACCAGAGAGATGCTGCCTTCAGGGACCAACACAGAACCAGGGTTATGCTGCCTTCAGGGTCCAACACAGAACCAGGGATATGCTGCCTTCAGGGTCCAACACAGAACCAGGGACATGCTGCCTTCAGGGTCCAACACAGAACCAGGGAGATGCTGCCTTCAGGGTCCAACACAGAACCAGGGATATGCTGGCTTCAGGGTCCAACACAGAAACAGGGAGATGCTGCCTTCAGGGTCCAACACAGAAACAGGGAGATGCTGCCTTCAGGGTCCAACACAGAAACAGGGAGATGCTGCCTTCAGGGACCAACACAGAACCAGGGAGATGCTGCCTTCAGGGTCCAACACAGAACCAGGGACATGCTGCCTTCAGGGTCCAACACAGAACCAGGGAGATGCTGCCTTCAGGGTCCAACACAGAACCAGGGAGATGCTCAGGGTTAAACTGAAGCGGTAACGTCTCTCAGTTCAAACTGAAGCAGTAACGTCTCTGTGTTCAAACTGAAGCAGTAACGTCTCTCAGTTCAAACTGAAGCAGTAACGTCTCTGTGTTCAAACTGAAGCAGTAACGTCTCTGTGTTCAAACTGAAGCAGTAACGTCTCTGTGTTCAAACTGAAGCAGTAACGTCTCTGTGTTCAAACTGAAACAGTAACGTCTCTGTGTTCAAACTGAAGCAGTAACGTCTCTGTGTTCAAACTGAAGCAGTAACGTCTCTGTGTTCAAACTGAAGCAGTAACGTCTCTGTGTTCAAACTGAAGCAGTAACGTCTCTGTGTTCAAACTGAAGCAGTAACGTCTCTCTGTTCAAACTGAAACAGTAACGTCTCTGTGTTCAAACTGAAGCAGTAACGTCTCTCAGTTCAAACTGAAGCAGTAACGTCTCTGTGTTCAAACTGAAGCAGTAACGTCTCTGTGTTCAAACTGAAGCAGTAACGTCTCTGTGTTCAAACTGAAGCAGTAACGTCTCTGTGTTCAAACTGAAGCAGTAACGTCTCTGTGTTCAAACTGAAGCAGTAACGTCTCTCAGTTCAAACTGAAGCAGTAAGGTCTCTCAGTTCAAACTGAAGCAGTAACGTCTCTCAGTTCAAACTGAAACAGTAACGTCTCTGTGTTCAAACTGAAGCAGTAAGGTCTCTCAGTTCAAACTGAAGCAGTAACGTCTCTGTGTTCAAACTGAAGCAGTAACGTCTCTCAGTTCAAACTGAAGCAGTAACGTCTCTCAGTTCAAACTGAAGCAGTAACGTCTCTGTGTTCAAACTGAAACAGTAACGTCTCTGTGTTCAAACTGAAGCAGTAACGTCTCTGTGTTCAAACTGAAGCAGTAACGTCTCTCAGTTCAAACTGAAACAGTAACGTCTCTGTGTTCAAACTGAAGCAGTAACGTCTCTGTGTTCAAACTGAAACAGTAATGTCTCTGTGTTCAAACTGAAACAGTAACGTCTCTGTGTTCAAACTGAAGCAGTAACGTCTCTCAGTTCAAACTGAAGCAGTAACGTCTCTGTGTTCAAACTGAAGCAGTAACGTCTCTCAGTTCAAACTGAAGCAGTAACGTCTCTCAGTTCAAACTGAAGCAGTAACGTCTCTGTGTTCAAACTGAAGCAGTAACATCTCTGTGTTCAAACTGAAGCAGTAACATCTCTGTGTTCAAACTGAAGCAGTAATGTCTCTGTGTTCAAACTGAAGCAGTAACGTCTCTGTGTTCAAACTGAAGCAGTAACGTCTCTGTGTTCAAACTGAAGCGGTAACTTCTCTCAGTTAAAACTGAAACGGTAACGTCTCTGTGTTCAAACTGAAGCAGTAACGTCTCTGTGTTCAAACTGAAACGGTAACGTCTCTCAGTTCAAACTGAAACGGTAACGTCTCTGTGTTCAAACTGAAACGGTAACGTCTCTGTGTTCAAACTGAAACGGTAACGTCTCTGTGTTCAAACTGAAACGGTAACGTCTCTGTGTTCAAACTGAAACGGTAACGTCTCTCAGTTTGAACTGAAACGGTTAAAGATCTTCATTCAGTCAGAAAGAGCAGCTTCCCTGTTCTCTGGTAACTTCCGGATCTGAAACTGATAAAAAATGAATCAGAGTTCCTGAAGGTCGAGCTTTGTCTGCAGGATGCCATTTCCTCTTATCTGACCTCTGACCCCGGTTCCTTCAGATTAAAAGCCTCATTATGTTGTCTTTGTGTTTGGTGGCTGATGATAAAAGATATTTCTCAGTTTTTACTACAGAGCAGTTTCTGAAGCTGCCTTCATGTTCCTGTAAATCCCAGCCTCGGGGGCAAACGCTTTTTAATTTCAGAGCTGCAACTTTATTATAGAAAACACCTTTCAACACTATGCTGCTATCGCCACGTCTCAGAGTCAGAAGGGAAGCAAAAGTTTAAATCAATAAAATCATAAACTTCAATATTTAACATGGCCGTGTGATCAGACGAATGAAAGTGTGTGTGTGTGTGTTTGTGTGTCTTTTATCTGACAGTTGATTTATTTATTTTTAACTGAAGAGGGCGAACAGTCTGAGGCTTCAAAACCTTTTTTAAGGTTTCACACTCTTCATATGGCTGCGATGTGAATCTGGGGTAACATTCTGTCAATAAAGGTTTTGTATAGATTCAGAGTCATACTCTTTGTTATATTTATGAATCTGAGTTCCCTCTGGTGTGGGCTTTTATTGTGAAACGGAATAAAGAAGTAAAAGAGTAAGGCCTTTTATTCCTCATCATGAGCCAGGGCTACACGAGTTCTACCTCAATATTTATGTATATGTACTTTATATTAGATCATGTTTTTTATAAATGCTGTGACGAATATTCAATCCAAACCCAGTAAACAACGATCAGCAGCTCCTTCCTCTCATTGGCTCTGCACAGTAAATCAGTTTTCCTTATTAAAGATATGTACTTATTAAACTGTAGGTTATTTAAAGCATCAGCTGACACACTTGAGATTCTTCGTTCGATGATCAGAATCTGCACGCCACCAGAATGGCCTTCAGAACATATTTCATACGAGCATAGTGTCAATTAAAACATCTCAGAGTTTAAAAAAGTCTCTAATTAAAGGCTTCACAATGTTTCTGAAAACTGAGGATTTCATATCAGGAATGAGCAGAAGAGAGAAAAGAGCAGCGACCAGTTTCCTGCAGAGCATTCAATCAGACCGTCGTTCCAACTCACCCTTTCAAAATAAAGCTCATTCAATCAAACCGTCGTTCCAACTCACCCTTTCAAAATAAAGCTCATTCAATCAGACCGTCGTTCCAACTCACCCTTTCAAAATAAAGCTCATTCAATCAGACTGTCGTTCCAACTCACCCTTTCAAAATAAAGCTCATTCAATCAGACCGTCGTTCCAACTCACCCTTTCAAAATAAAGCTCATTCAATCAGACCGTCGTTCCAACTCACCCTTTCAAAATAAAGCTCATTCGATCAGACCGTCGTTCCAACTCACCCTTTCAAAATAAAGCTCATTCAATCAGACCGTCGTTCCAACTCACCCTTTCAAAATAAAGCTCATTCAATCAGACCGTCATTCCAACTCACCCTTTCAAAATAAAGCTCATTCAATCAGACCGTCGTTCCAACTCACCCTTTCAAAATAAAGCTCATTCAATCAGACTGTCGTTCCAACTCACCCTTTCAAAATAAAGCTCATTCAATCAGACCGTCGTTCCAACTCACGCTTCCAAAATAAAGCTCCACTTTAAAAGTCTCTAAGCTAACCTTCCCTTTCAAAATAAAGCTCCACTTTAAAAGTCTCTAAACTAACTGACCCTTTCAAAATAAAGCTCCACTTTAAAATTCTCTAAACTAACTTTCACTTTCAAAATAAAGCTACAGAAGTCTCTTGAGTCCTGTGGGTGATGTTGCCCAGTGGGTCGCCTGAAGGCAGCCTGACAGCCGTTGTGTGTGTGTGTGTGTGTGTGTGTGTGTGTGTCTTTTATCTGACAGTTGATTTTTTTCTAGGATATTTTTATCCCAGAATATTATTATTTTCATAAATGTGTTAATTATAAATATAACAACTTTTTCTTGATATTTTGAAACTTTCTGGGAAAGAGTTCAACATATTTATTCTTTCTGAATATTCGAACGTTTTAAAAACAAAAGGTGTATTTCTAACGGGGCTGTAATCCCAGAGCTCTGATTGGTCGACGGCCCCCCGTCTAATCCTGCACAGTTTCAGCTCTGAATGTTCTCCTGGTAATCTGAACCTTTTATCAGATTAACACAGTCTTCATGCCCCACAGGAACATAAACAGCCTCTGGATGTTTTTCTGGATTTCACACAGAACACTATATCCCTCCGACACGCAGGTACTAAAACAAAAACTCCACCAAAACAAAAACAAATCAACAACAAATCAACATGGACACGCACATACATACATATTTATATTACATGAGACTCAATTAACCTTTCAGGTCACAGAGAAACATCTCACACATTCACACACACACACACACACAGACACACTCATTCACACACACACACACACACACACACAGACTCACACACATCGGCTTCAGACTGAAACACATCACACTGAAACACATCAGCTTCAGACTGAAACACTTCAGACTGAAACACTTCAGACTGAAACACTTCAGACTGAAACACATCAGCTTCAGACTGAAACACTTCAGACTGAAACACCATCCATCCATCCATCTTCTCCCGCTTATCCGTGGTCGGGTCGCGGGGGTAGCAGTTCCAGCAGAGAGCCCCAAACTTTCTTTTCCCTGGCGACATCAACCAGCTCTGACTGGGGGATCCCAAGGCGCTCCCAGGCCAGCGAAGAGATATAATCCCTCCACCTGGTCCTAGGTCTACCCCTTGGTCTCCTCCCAGCTGGACGTGCCTGGAACACCTCCCTAGGGAGGCGCCCAGGTGGCATCCTAACTAGGTGCCCGAACCACCTCAACTGGCTCCTTTCGACGCGAAGGAGGAGCGGCTCAACTCCGAGTCCCTCCCTGATGACCGAACTTCTCACCTTATCCCTAAGGGAGACACCAGCCACCCTGCGGAGAAAACCCATCTCGGCCGCTTGTATCCGCGATCTCGTTCTTTCGGTCATGACCCATCCTTCATGACCATAGGTGAGGGTAGGAACGAAAATGGCCCGGTAGACAGAGAGCTTTGCCTTCTGGCTCAGCTCCCTTTTCGTCACAACGGTGCGGTAAAGCGACTGCAGTACCGCTCCCGCTGCTCCGATTCTCCGGCCCATCTCACGCTCCATTGTTCCCTCACTCGAGAACAAGACCCCGAGATACTTGAACTCCTTCACTTGGGGTAAGGACTCATTCCCTACTTGAAGTGGACAGTCCATCGGTTTCCTGCTGAGAACCATGGCCTCAGATTTGGAGGTGCTGATCCTCATCCCAGCCGCTTCACACTCGGTTGCGAACCGATCCAGTGAGTGCTGAAGGTCGCAGACCGATGAAGCCATTAGAACCACATCATCTGCAAAAAGCAGTGGTGCAATCCTTAGTCCACCGAACTGCAGACCCCCTCCCCCACGACTACGCCTCGAAATCCGATCCATTTATATTACAAACAGGATTGGTGACAAAGCGCAGCCCTGGCGGAGGCCAACCCTCACCGGAAATGTGTCCGACTTACTGCCGAGGACCCGGACACAGCTCTCGCTTTGGGAGTACAGAGATTGGATGGCCCTGAGTAGAGACCCCCTCACCCCATACTCCCGCAGCACCTCCCACAGTAACTCCCTGGGAACTCGGTCATACGCCTTCTCCAAGTCTACAAAACACATGTAGACCGGATAAGCGTACTCCCAGGCCCCCTCCAGGATCCTTGCGAGAGCAAAAAGCTGATCCGTCGTTCCACGACCAGGACGGAATCCGCATTGTTCCTCCTCAATCTGAGGTTCGACAATCGGCCTGACCCTCCTTTCGAGTACCTTAGAGTAAACTGAAGCAGCTGATTGTCTCTCTGTCTTTAGATCCAGACTGAAACACATCAGACTGAAACACATCAGACTGAAACACACTCTTCACACTGAAACACACACTTCACACTGAAACACACTCTTCACACTGAAACACACTCTTCACACTGAAACACATCAGACAGAAACACATCAGACTGAAACGCATCAGACTGAAACACATCAGACTGAAACACTTCAGACTGAAACACTTCAGACTGAAACACATCAGACTGAAACACATCACACTGAAACACTTCAGACTGAAACACTTCAGACTGAAACGCATCAGCTTCAGACTGAAACACTTCAGACTGAAACACATCAGCTTCAGACTGAAACACATCAGCTTCAGACTGAAACACATCAGACTGAAACACATCAGACTGAAACACATCACACTGAAACACATCACACTGAAACACATCAGCTTCAGACTGAAACACTTCAGACTGAAACACATCACACTGAAACACTTCAAACTGAAACGCATCAGCTTCAGACTGAAACACATCACACTGAAACACATCAGACTGAAACACATCAGACTGAAACACTTCAAACTGAAACACATCAGACTGAAACACATCACACTGAAACACTTCAGACTGAAACACATCAGACTGAAACACTTCAAACTGAAACACATCAGACTGAAACACATCACACTGAAACACATCACACTGAAACACATCAGACTGAAACACATCACACTGAAACACTTCAGACTGAAACACTTCAGACTGAAACACTTCAGACTGAAACACATCACACTGAAACACATCAGACTGAAACACATCACACTGAAACACTTCAGACTGAAACACATCACACTGAAACACTTCAGACTGAAACACATCACACTGAAACACATCAGACTGAAACACATCACACTGAAACACATCACACTGAAACACATCACACTGAAACACATCACACTGAAACACATCAGACTGAAACACATCACACTGAAACACATCAAACTGAAACACATCACACTGAAACACATCACACTGAAACACATCAGACTGAAACACATCACACTGAAACACATCAGACTGAAACACATCACACTGAAACACTTCAGACTGAAACACATCAGACTGAAACACTTCAAACTGAAAGACATCACACTGAAACACTTCACACTGAAACACATCACACTGAAACACATCAGACTGAAACACATCAGACTGAAACACATCAGACTGAAACACTTCAGACTGAAACACATCAGACTGAAACACATCAGACTGAAACACTTCAGACTGAAACACATCACACTGAAACACATCACACTGAAACACATCAGACTGAAACACATCAGACTGAAACACATCAGACTGAAACACTTCAGACTGAAACACTTCACACTGAAACACATCACACTGAAACACTTCAGACTGAAACACATCACACTGAAACACATCACACTGAAACACATCAGACTGAAACACATCACACTGAAACACTTCAGACTGAAACACTTCAGACTGAAACACATCAGACTGAAACAACATCACACTGAAACACATCAGACTGAAACACTTCAGACTGAAACACATCACACTGAAACACATCACACTGAAACACATCACACTGAAACACATCACACTGAAACACTTCAGACTGAAACACTTCAGACTGAAACACATCACACTGAAACACATCACACTGAAACACTTCAGACTGAAACACATCACACTGAAACACATCAGACTGAAACACTTCAGACTGAAACACATCACACTGAAACACATCAGACTGAAACACTTCAGACTGAAACACATCACACTGAAACACACTCTTCACACTGAAACACACACTTCACACTGAAACACACTCTTCACACTGAAACACACTCTTCACACTGAAACACACTCTTCACACTGAAACACTTCACACTGAAACACACTCTTCACACTGAAACACACTCTTCACACTGAAACACATCACACTGAAACACACACGTCACACTGAAACACATCAGACTGAAACACTTCAGACTGAAACACATAAGACTGAAACACATCAGACTGAAACACTTCAGACTGAAACACATCAGCTTCAGACTGAAACACTTCAGACTGAAACACATCAGCTTCAGACTGAAACACTTCAGACTGAAACACATCACACTGAAACACTTCAGACTGAAACACATCAGACTGAAACACATCACACTGAAACACTTCAGACTGAAACACATCACACTGAAACACATCAGACTGAAACACATCAGACTGAAACACATCAGACTGAAACACTTCAGACTGAAACACATCAGACTGAAACACTTCAGACTGAAACACATCACACTGAAACACATCAGACTGAAACACATCACACTGAAACACTTCAGACTGAAACACATCAGACTGAAACACTTCAGACTGAAACACATCAGACTGAAACACATCACACTGAAACACTTCAGACTGAAACACATCAGACTGAAACACTCACACTGAAACACTTCAGACTGAAACACTTCAGACTGAAACACATCAGACTGAAACACATCAGACTGAAACACATCAGACTGAAACACTTCAGACTGAAACACATCAGACTGAAACACATCAGACTGAAACACTTCAGACTGAAACACATCAGACTGAAACACATCAGACTGAAACACTTCAGACTGAAACACATCAGCTTCAGACTGAAACACTTCAGACTGAAACACATCAGCTTCAGACTGAAACACTTCAGACTGAAACACATCACACTGAAACACTTCAGACTGAAACACATCAGACTGAAACACATCACACTGAAACACTTCAGACTGAAACACATCACACTGAAACACTTCAGACTGAAACACTTCAGACTGAAACACTTCAGACTGAAACACATCACACTGAAACACTTCAGACTGAAACACATCAGACTGAAACACATCACACTGAAACACTTCAGACTGAAACACTTCAGACTGAAACACATCACACTGAAACACTTCAGACTGAAACACATCAGACTGAAACACATCAGACTGAAACACATCAGACTGAAACACATCAGACTGAAACAATCACTGAAACACATCAGACTGAAACACATCACACTGAAACACATCAGACTGAAACACATCACACTGAAACACATCAGACTGAAACACATCACACTGAAACACATCAGACTGAAACACATCACACTGAAACACATCAGACTGAAACACATCACACTGAAACACATCAGACTGAAACACATCACACTGAAACACATCAGACTGAAACACATCACACTGAAACACATCACACTGAAACACATCAGACTGAAACACATCACACTGAAACACATCAGACTGAAACACTTCAGACTGAAACACATCACACTGAAACACATCACACTGAAACACTTCAGACTGAAACACATCACACTGAAACACATCACACTGAAACACATCACACTGAAACACATCAGACTGAAACACATCACACTGAAACACATCAGACTGAAACACATCACACTGAAACACATCACACTGAAACACTTCACACTGAAACACTTCAGACTGAAACACATCACACTGAAACACATCAGACTGAAACACATCAGACTGAAACACATCAGACTGAAACACATCAGACTGAAACACTTCAGACTGAAACACATCACACTGAAACACATCAGACTGAAACACATCAGACTGAAAACACATCACACTGAAACACATCAGACTGAAACACATCAGACTGAAACACATCAGACTGAAACACATCAGACTGAAACACTTCAGACTGAAACACATCACACTGAAACACATCAGACTGAAACACATCAGACTGAAACACATCACACTGAAACACATCAGACTGAAACACATCAGACTGAACACATCAGACTGAAACACTTCAGACTGAAACACATCAGACTGAAACACATCAGACTGAAACACATCACACTGAAACACATCACACTGAAACACATCAGACTGAAACACATCACACTGAAACACATCAGACTGAAACACATCAGACTGAAACACATCACACTGAAACACATCAGACTGAAACACATCAGACTGAAACACATCACACTGAAACACATCAGACTGAAACACATCAGACTGAAACACATCACACTGAAACACATCACACTGAAACACATCACACTGAAACACATCAGACTGAAACACATCAGACTGAAACACATCAGACTGAAATACATCACACTGAAACACATCAGACTGAAACACATCACACTGAAACACATCACACTGAAACACATCAGACTGAAACACATCAGACTGAAACACATCAGACTGAAACACTTCAGACTGAAACACATCAGACTGAAACACATCAGACTGAAACACATCAGACTGAAACACTTCAGACTGAAACACATCAGACTGAAACACATCACACTGAAACACATCACACTGAAACACTTCAGACTGAAACACATCAGACTGAAACACTTCAGACTGAAACACATCAGACTGAAACACATCAGACTGAAACACATCAGACTGAAACACATCACACTGAAACACTTCAGACTGAAACACTTCAGACTGAAACACATCAGCTTCAGACTGAAACACTTCAGACTGAAACACTTCAGACTGAAACACATCAGCTTCAGACTGAAACACTTCAGACTGAAACACATCAGCTTCAGACTGAAACACATCAGCTTCAGACTGAAACAGCTGAAGTTCCTCCAGCCAGAATCGAGGGATGTTGGTATGTGAGCAGCTGTCGGCTCAGAGATAGTTTGACGATGTTTGATGATGAAATTAAAAGTCTGCTCAGACAAACAAACAGCAGTAAGTTCTCTAAATAAATCTTTATATAAAACCTGTCTCTTTATTTATTTATAAATCATGTTCTCTGATTGATAGGATATACCAATCATTCCCCCCCCCCCTCCACACACCTCCTGGTCTCACGGTGAGGATTACCCAGAAGTAACTTGGCCCTCCGGACTGACCCTCACTCAGATTCAGACAGACAGTCCAGAAATATTTAATATTTAAATGTCATTGTTCCCTCTGTCTCAATCAGTGCATGCTTTCAGTTTTTTAAATATGATGAGTATGAGCAGCCTCCTCTCTGCTGGGAGACGTCTTTAAGTGATGCTCATCAACAGATGTTTCCTTAATAAAGGTTCATAATGACACCCTGTCTGAGTGTAGAGCGAACACACACTTGAGTTACTTCTGATCTGAGCCTCTCTGAATCTGCCTCACTACGTTTATCATATATCAAGTTAAATATATCGAGTTATATCTTGATAAAGAGTGTGTTCCTTTGGTTCGGTCGTGAACCGGAGGGCCTGGTGGTTCTGGTCTTTGTTGTAGTTGTACGTCTATTGCAGCTCTTTGTGAGTCTTTAGATCCAGACTGAAGCAGCTGATTGTCTCTCTGTCTTTAGATCCAGACTGAAGCAGCTGATTGTCTCTCTGTCTTTAGATCCAGACTGAAGCAGCTGATTGTCTCTCTGTCTTTAGATCCAGACTGAAGCAGCTGATTGTCTCTCTGTCTTTAGATCCAGACTGAAGCGCTGATTGTCTCTTCCTGTCTTTAGATCCAGACTGAAGCAGCTGATTGTCTCTCTGTCTTTAGATCCAGACTGAAGCAGCTGATTGTCTCTCTGTCTTTAGATCCAGACTGAAGCAGCTGATTGTCCTCTCTGTCTTTAGATCCAGACTGAAGCAGCTGATCGTCTCTCTGTCTTTAGATCCAGAACTGAAGCAGCTGATTGTCTCTCTGTCTTTAGATCCAGACTGAAGCAGCTGATTGTCCCTCTGTCTTTAGATCCAGACTGAAGCAGCTGATTGTCCTCTCTGTCTTTAGATCCAGACTGAAGCAGCTGATCGTCTCTCTGTCTTTAGATCCAGACTGAAGCAGCTGATTGTCTCTCTGTCTTTAGATCCAGACTGAAGCAGCTGATTGTCTCTCTGTCTTTAGATCCAGACTGAAGCAGCTGATTGTCTCTCTGTCTTTAGATCCAGACTGAAGCAGCTGATCGTCTCTCTGTCTTTAGATCCAGACTGAAGCAGCTTGTCGTCTCTCTGTCTTTAGATCCAGACTGAAGCAGCTGATCGTCTCTCTCTGTCTTTAGATCCAGACTGAAGCAGCTGATTGTCTCTCTGTCTTTAGATCCAGACTGAAGCAGCTTGTCGTCTCTCTGTCTTTAGATCCAGACTGAAGCAGCTGCTTGTCTCTCTGTCTTTAGATCCAGACTGAAGCAGCTGATTGTTTCTCTGTCTTTAGATCCAGACTGAAGCAGCTGGTCGTCTCTCTGTCTTTAGATCCAGACTGAAGCAGCTGATTGTCTCCGTCTCTCTGTCTTTAGATCCAGACTGAAGCAGCTGATTGTCTCTCTGTCTTTAGATCCAGACTGAAGCAGCTTGTCGTCTCTCTGTCTTTAGATCCAGACTGAAGCAGCTGATCGTCTCTCTGTCTTTAGATCCAGACTGAAGCAGCTGATTGTCTCTCTGTCTTTAGATCCAGACTGAAGCAGCTGATTGTCTCTCTGTCTTTAGATCCAGACTGAAGCAGCTGATCGTCTCTCTGTCTTTAGATCCAGACTGAAGCAGCTGATTGTCTCTCTGTCTTTAGATCCAGACTGAAGCAGCTGATTGTCTCTCTGTCTTTAGATCCAGACTGAAGCAGCTTGTCGTCTCTCTGTCTTTAGATCCAGACTGAAGCAGCTGATCGTCTCTCTGTCTTTAGATCCAGACTGAAGCAGCTGATTGTCTCTCTGTCTTTAGATCCAGACTGAAGCAGCTGATTGTCTTTCTATCTTTAGATCCAGACTGAAGCAGCTGATTGTCTCCATCTCTCTGTCTTTTAGGTTGTCATGTTTTATCTCTCAGTCTCTGGTGAGACGCCAGTGGGTTAATCCTGATTTATGAAGAAGAATCTTAACAAAGACAAATTCAGGTAAAATCAGTGTGTGTGTGTGTGTGTGTGTGTGTGTGTGTGTGTGTTTGTGTTTGTGAGAGGTCTCAGCAGTTTGTGAGAGGCAGCAGCAGTAAGCAGCTTTATGTTGTTTCATCAGGTCCTCTGTTTGTTCTTACTCTTTGTTTCTCCTCCTCTTCCTCCTTTATCTCGTCCTCAGGCGTCAACATGGACACAAAGAGACGGATCATTGTCCCGTCACAATGTCGAGTTCAAAGACACGTTGGAGGTTTCAGTTATCCGGAGATAACATCGTCTTGAAACAACGATTTACTGTATTTTTACGAACTGACCTGCAGACACGATGCTCATAAACAAGGACAAATATATTTCAGAATACCCTCAATATTTATGAATTAATATGAAAACATATAATTACAAACAAATACTAATATATATAATTTTAAGAATATAAAATGCATTGATAAAGTCCCATCAGGCACCACGTGAATATCTGATCCGTCTGCAGGACGTTTAGAAACACGAGATTCCTAAAGACCTGGTAAAGACTCAACATTCACACTGATGGGGGGCTTTGGAAAATAATCCGGAAGAGTTTTTAAGAATCCTTGGGTAACCTAAAGAGTCCTTCGTCAGGAAATGTGAGGACATCTGGGAATCTTTGTGACTCCCAGCTCTGAGGTGAGCTTCAGTTTCTGAAACATGAAGAGAGGTTTGTGAGGAAACAAGGACCACCATCTGAGTCTCTACCTGACTGAAGCCTCCTCAGTCCCCCCCACCGCCACAAGCAGGGCATTGTGGGTCTCAGAGAGGCGGCAGTGTTGCCCACAGCTGCGTCGACAGAGCATCGCTGTAGGGAGGCGTCTGAAGAAAAGCCCTGTGTGGCTCAGAAGAGACAATGAGACCACCAGAGACAGAAAACCGTTTCACCTCCTGACACTGCAGGCAACACGCTAGGGATACTGGACACACAGAAAAATGTGTTAGCTTGTTAGCTGTTATCAGTAACGGATCATCTGAGGTCTAAGGGATCATCCTCTTGGGACCAGGAGCTTAGTAGAAACCCAGTCCAGCATTTATGAGACAGTTTAGTCAAACTGAAACATGTTCTCACTGACATGCTAACATGCTAACAAGCAAATGTTTGGCAAGAATAATGTTTAGCATTGTGGTTATGCAGTTTAGCATGCTAATGTTAGCCTATTATCATTTATCCTGAACTACAATTGGGTCACAGCGAAAATAATGGACGTAAAATATTAAACATTACGTAGACTAAAAGCAACACTAAAACACGTGTCGCTAGCTAGCTATCTTTCATCATTCTAGCTAGCCTTCTTCATGCCTGCTATCGTTCATCATGCTAGCTAGCCTTCATCATGCTAGATATCTTTCATCATGCTAGCTAGCCTTCATCATGCTAGATATCTTTCATCATGCTAGCTAGCCTTCATCATGCCAGCTATCTTTAATCATGCTAGCTAGCCTTCATCATGCTAGCTATCTTTCATCATGCTAGCTATCTTTCATCACGCTAGCTAGCCTTCATCATGCTAGCTATCTTTCATCTCGCTAGCTATCTTTCATCATGCAAACTAGCCTTCATCATGCTAACTAGCCTTCATCATGCCAGCTATCTTTCATCACGCTAGCTATCTTTCACCACGCTAGCTATCTTTCATCACGCTAGCTAGCCTTCATCATGCTAGCTATCTTTCATCACGCTAACTAGCCTTCATCATGCTAGATAGCCTTCATCATGCCTGCTATCGTTCATCATGCTAGCTATCTTTCATCATTATAGCTATCTTTCATCATGCTAGCTAGCCTTCATCATGCTAGCTATCTTTCATCATGCTAGCTAGCCTTCATCATGCCAACTATCTTTCATCATGCCAGCTATTTTTCATCATGCTAGCTAGCCTTCATCATGCTAGCTATCTTTCATCATGCCAGCTATCTTTCATCATGCTAGCTAGCCTTCATCATGCTAGCTATCTTTCATCATGCCAGCTATCTTTCATCATGCTAGCTAGCCTGCATCATGCTAGCTATCTTTCATCATGCTATCGTGCATCATGCTAGCTAGCCTTCTTCATGCTTGCCATCGTTCATCATGCTAGCTATCTTTCATCATGCTAGCTAGCCTTCTTCATTCTAGCTATCTTTCATCATGCTAGCTATCTTTCATCATGCTAGCTAGCCTTCATAATGCTAGCTATCTTTCATCATGCTAGCTATCTTTCATCATGCCAGCTATCTTTCATCATGCTAGCTATCTTTCTTCATGCTAGCTAGCCTTCATCATGCTAGCTATCTTTCATCATGCCAGCTATCTTTCATCATGCTTGCTATCGTGCATCATGCTAGCTAGCCTTCTTCATGCTTGCTAGCCTTCATCATACTAGCTATCTTTCATCATGCTAGCTATCTTTCATCATGCCAGCTATCTTTCATCATGCTAGCTATCTTTCTTCATGCTAGCTAGCCTTCATCATGCTAGCTATCTTTCATCATGCTAGCTAGCCTTCATCATGCTAGCTAGCCTTCATCATGCTAGCTATCTTTCATCATGCCAGCTATCTTTCATTATGCCAGCTATCTTTCATCATGCTAGCTATCTTTCATCATGCCAGCTATCTTTCATCATGCTAGCTAGCCTTCATCATGCTAGCTATCTTTCTTCATGCTAGCTAGCCTTCATCAGGCTAGCTATCTTTAATAAGAGGATGAGGATCAATAATATATTAATAAAGTCATGGACAGGAGACGGATTAAAGATCTGAAGTTTATAAAATGTGTGTGAAAGCTCTCCCTGATGTTACTGATGGGCAAAAGTTCTCGATTACTCGGGGCTGATATGTGGGGTTTTTATTTATCAGCCCCTCCTCAGTGTGTCAGAGGAACAGGGAGGCATTGATGCAGCGACTGAACGCATCACATCTGGAGAGCAACAAGCAGCGCTGTGTTATGAAATCAAATGCACAGTCATATCTGCACTGACACACACACACACACACCCTCAGGCCACAAACCTTTATCTGTTCACTGACACACACACACACACACACACACTCTCACACACACTGCAGCGCCAACACAGGATCACACAAGCCGCTGCTACACTGCTGCTACACACACACACACACACACACACACACACACACACACACACACACACAACACTAAAACACAGTGAGTCCTGTTATCTCACATGCAGATTAAAGCCCCCCCACATTGAAGATGAGTGCACCCCCCATGCAGACACCTGTCACAGAGTGCATCCCATAATATTCCTGTAAGCAGATTAGATCTAATGCAGGTATTTCAGGAGCATTCAGGAACATAAGTGCTTATGTAAATCATCCTCTCAAAAACACACACACACACACATACACACACACACTGTAATGCTGCAGATACATAAACACAATAAATCACTTACACCAGAGAAAAGCAGAAATATTTTCTGATGTGAGAGAGAAAGTGGGCGGGGGGGGAAGATATGAGGGGGTGAGGAGGGGTCCCTTAATGCCCCATCATACTGTGATCACCCTCCGTATAATGCGTACTACACATATACTTGTATGGTAGTATTCATACTGTGATCACCCTCTGTATAATGTGTACTACATATATACTCGTATGGTAGTATTCATACTGTGATCACCCTCTGTATAATGTGTACTACACATATAGTCATATCGTAGTATTCACACTGTGATCACCCTCTGTATAATGTGTACTACACATATACTCGTATGGTAGTATTTATACTGTGATCACCCTCTGTATAATGTGTACTACATATATACTCGTATGGTAGTATTCATCCTTGCTGTCACTGAGGAACTGCACACTGCTAAAGCAGCCTCCCTCTCCTCTGTCATCATCCTGTTGGACCTGTCTGCTGCATTCGACACGGTGAATCATCAGATCCTCCTTCACACTCTCCAAGAACTTGGAGTTTCAGGCTCTGCACTTTCCCTCCTCACCTCATACCTGAAAGACCGTACCTACAGGGTGACTTGGAGAGGGTCGGAGTCCAACCCTTGTCAATTAACTATAGGGGTCCCTCAGGGCTCTGTTCTTGGTCCCCTCCTCTTCTCCTTGTACACAAACTCGCTCGGATCAGTCATTAGCCCGCATGGTTTTTCATACCACTGCTACGCTGACGACACCCAATTAATTCTGTCCTTTCCCCGCTCAGAGACCCAGGTCGTCGCACGCATCTCTGCTTGTCTAGCTGACATCTCTCAGTGGATGTCTGCTCATCACCTCAAGCTCAACCTTGACAAGACTGAACTGCTTTTCCTTCCGGGAAAACATTGTCCCACTCTTGACCTAACAATCAACATCGGCACCTCTGTTGTTTCCCCGACTCAGACTGCAAGGAATCTGGGTCTGACCCTAGATAACAACCTGTCCTTCACTGCAAACATCGCTGCTACAACCCGCTGCTGCAGATACACGCTTTACAGCATCAGGAGGATGCGTCCCCAGCTGACCCAGAAAGCCACGCAGGTTCTGGTCCAGGCTCTCATCATCTCACGCCTAGACTACTGCAACTGCCTCCTGGCTGGTCTACCTGTATGTGCCATCCGACCTCTGCAGCTCATCCAGAATGCAGCGGCTCGTCTGGTCTTCAACCTTCCTAAATTCTCCCACACCACGCCGCTCCTCCGCTCCCTCCACTGGCTTCCGGTAACTGCTAGAATCCACTTCAAGACACTGGTACTTGCTTACCATGCTGCGAATGGATCTGGCCCTTCCTACATCCAGGACATGGTTAAACCGTACACCCCAGCATGTGCACTCCGCTCTGCATCAACCAAACGGCTCGCTGCGCCCTCGCTGCGAAGGGGACCCAAGTTCCCATCAGCAAAAACACGTGGGTTTGCTATCCTGGCTGCAAGATGGTGGAATGAGCTCCCCATTGAAATCAGGACGGCAGATAGCTTACACACCTTCCAGACTGAAAACTCATCTCTTTCGACTCCACTTCGAGCGATAGAACTATTAACAAAGCACTTATATACTAATAAAGGACTGGCTTATCTAAAGCCAGTTGAGTAGCACTTGAAATGTTTTTGCTCTATGAAGCCTGATGTACTTTATGATTCTGTTTTCTTCAAGTTTGTATTTTGTTGGTCGAACGCACTTATTGTACGTCGCTTTGGATAAAAGCGTCAGCTAAATGCAATGTAATGTAATGTAATGTAATGCATGTAGAACACATATATAGTCATATCGTAGTATTCATACTGTGATCGCCCTCTGTATAATGTGTACTACACATATACTCGTATGGTAGTATTCACACTGTGATCACCCTCTGTGTAATGTGTACTACACATATACTCGTATGGTAGTATTCACACTGTGATCACCCTCTGTATAATGTGTACTACACATATACTCGTATGGTAGTATTCACACTGTGATCGCCCTCTGTATAATGTGTACTACACATATACTCGTATGGTAGTATTCACACTGTGATCACCCTCTGTGTAATGTGTACTACACATATAGTCATATCGTAGTATTCATACTGTGATCACCCTCTGTATAATGTGTACTACACATATACTGGTATGGTAGTATTCATACTGTGATCGCCCTTTGTATAATGTGTACTACACATATACTCGTATGGTACTATTCACACTGTGATCACCCTCTGTATAATGTTTACTACACATATACTCGTATGGTACTATTCACACTGTGATCACCCTCTGTATAATGTGTACTACACATATACTCGTATGGTAGTATTCACACTGTGATCACCCTCTGTATAATGTGTACTACACATATAGTCATATCGTAGTATTCATACTGTGAACACCCTCTGTATAATGTGTACTACACATATACTGGTATGGTAGTATTCATACTGTGATCGCCCTTTGTATAATGTGTACTACACATATACTCGTATGGTACTATTCACACTGTGATCACCCTCTGTATAATGTTTACTACACATATACTCGTATGGTACTATTCACACTGTGATCACCCTCTGTATAATGTGTACTACACATATACTCGTATGGTAGTATTCACACTGTGATCACCCTCTGTATAATGTGTACTACACATATACTCGTATGGTAGTATTCACACTGTGATCACCCTCTGTGTAATGTGTGTCGTTTGATGGATACAAATTATTTTGTTGTGCAGAAACATGATGGATGTAATGGGGGGGGGTAATGTAAATCCAAATGTACAACATAAAAGCCTATTAAAAACAATGTTAACACCCGAACACATCTGCCCCGGATTATCTCCTTCCTGTTTCCTGCACCTCTCTCACTTCCTGTCCTCAGGATCTGGTCTTAAATCCATCTGTGAAGTGAACCTGAGTGAAGCCGCAGCTCCCAGCCGCACCTGAACGCCTCTTCATTAATTATGCTTCATTATAGATATAATAATGATGATGTCATCATGTTACCTGCCGGTCGCGGCCCAGAGGATTTTCATGTTGCTCTAAGAGGCTTTGATTTTACACTAATACCAGATTTATAAGGTACATCTGCTATGGGTTCACCTGATGATGTCACACTGAGCCAAACAAACAGATGCATTCTGGGAATATTCATAAATATTTAGATATCAAATATTTTGGGGTCTCTGAGTCCTGCGGCTCGTCTCATGCTGAGTTTATAATGTGGACAAACGACACACTTAATGTATATAATATCCTGCTTTATATTTTATTTACTGTAATTTTCCAAAAAAAAATTCCACTTTTTTAATGCTATTTTATTTCTCTTTGAGATGTTTACATTTTGGATTGTTTATTATTCTTATAATTTCTCTGTTGTACAATTCCTTGTCTTTTTAGGCTGCTGCAACGCACACTTTTCACAAATTTGGTTCAATAAAGTACTTCTTATCTTAAACCCTAATTGTGATTAGCACGTTGCTAACGAGCTAATGGAAATCTTCACTTGGTTCCACAATCAGCTGATTCAGAGCCAATCACAGCGCTCCATTTGAACCTGGCGGCTGATCAGCTGTTCACAGAGAGGAGGAAATACATGTTTTGTGTATTCTGATAAACAACAGCTGACATGATGAATAAATAAACGTATCTCTAAACTTTACTCTGCAAAACTCAACACAAACTGGAAACAAAAATATATAAATAAATGATTTATAATATTTTATCCATTAGTGATGGATTCAGAGTATGTGTGTGTGCGTTTCTGTGTGTTTGTGTGTCATGACTCTACATCCTGGACTTCATGTTGGGGAGGAAAAATAAATACAAACTCCTGAAAAACTCGTGTGGGATCTGAAGCAGGAATGTAGAGAGAGCATGGGAACATTACACACACACACACACACACACAAACTCACACACACACACTCTCTCACACACACACACTCACAAACACACTCTCTCACACACACACACAAACACACTCACTCACTCACTCACACACTCTCACACACATACTCACACACAAACTCACACACACATTCACACACACACACACATACTCACACACAAACTCAAACTCACTCACACACTCTGTTGTAGATGATGGATCCTGTTGCATTATCTCTATCAGAAAGTCGTCTCATGACTTCAGGTCGTCATGTGACCGTGTTCCTCTCGTGTGTGTGTGTGTGTCTGTGTGTCTGTGTGTCTGTGTGTGTCTGTGTCGCAGGATTTACTCTGATCCTCAGACAAGGTGCAGCAGGACGTCTGATAATCAGTCTAAAAAAAAAGCAATCAGACAGATGTTGAGCAGCAGCTGCATGTCGGGGGGGATTTACAGCGGGACACCACCTGTCCACTTCCTGTGGGGGGGGGGGGTAATCTGGCTACATGTCTTTAACTGGTGGTGCCTCACTGACCTGATCCGTTAAACTTGTGAACTGACCCTGAATATACAGGAATGAATAATATTCACAGGACGAAACCGACCCTGTGAAAATCATAAAGGACCGGGAAGGAGCAGAAAAGGATTTTAGAGACCAGTTATAGAACAAAACGATGACTAATGGACAACAAATAAACAAATCAGACACCTATTGACTATGAATACTCCAAAACAAACGACTAGAATAAATAAAATGAGACGAATAAACAGCCCGTTGTCCCACAATGCACCAGGCACAGAGCTTGCAGTGTGTGAAACACTCTGAGTGTGTTGATCTCACACACTCCAGCAGCGTTAGTTGTTTGTGTGTTCAGAAGTCAAACACTTTGACGTGTCTCTCAGCGGGTCACTTCCTGTCAGAGACCTGAACAGAGACTCAGCGAGACCCCGAGCGGGACAAAGACCACCATGACAACAGGAAGTGAGTCTCCAGGAATATGAAGACGAGACGCTGCCAAGAATTCTGGACCGATGATCGCTGCCAGCAGAAATATTCAGAGAGTCTCCGACAGCCGGGGGACGTCCAGCTGACGGAGCGAGGACGAGCCAAGACAAGAACACACACTCTGAACACATCACACACTCTGAAACCAGTCAGAACACACACTCTGAAAACATACAGAACACACACTCTGAAACCAGTCAGAACACACACTCTGAAACCAGTCAGAACACACACTCTGAAACCAGTCAAAACACACACTCTGAAACCAGTCAGAACACACACTCTGAAAACATACAGAACACACACTCTGAAACCAGTCAGAACACACACTCTGAAACCAGTCAGAACACACACTCTGAAACCAGTCAGAACACACACTCTGAAACCAGTCAGAACACACACTCTGAAACCAGTCAAAACACACACTCTGAAACCAGTCAGAACACACACTCTGAAACCAGTCAGAACACACTCTGAAACCAGTCAGAACACACACTCTGAAACCAGTCAAAACACACACTCTGAAACCAGTCAGAACACACTCTGAAATCAGTCAGAACACACACTCTGAAAAAATACAGAACACTCACTGAAACCAGTCAGAACACACACTCTGAAACCAGTCCGAACACACTCTGAAAACCAGTCAGAACACACACTCTGAAAACATACAGAACACACACTGAAACCAGTCAGAACACACACTCTGAAAACATACAGAACACACTCTGAAACCAGTCAGAACACACACTCTGAAACCAGTCAGAACACACACTCTGAAACCAGTCAAAACACACTCTGAACCAGTCAGAACACACACTCTGAAAACATACAGAACACACACTCTGAAACCAGTCAGAACACACTCTGAAACCAGTCAGAACACACTCTGAAACCAGTCAGAACACACTTTGAAACCAGTCAGAACACACACTCTGAAACCAGTCAGAACACACTCTGAAACCAGTCAGAACACACTCTGAAACCAGTCAGAACACACACTCTGAAACCAGTCAGAACACACTCTGAAACCAGTCAGAACACCATCTGAAACCAGTCAGAACACACTCTGAAACCAGTCAGAACACCATCTGAAACCAGTCAGAACACACACTCTGAAACCATTCAGAACACACACTGAAACCAGTCAGAACACACACTCTGAACCAGTCCGAACACACTCTGAAACCAGTCAGAACAC
>NW_022990858.1:0-31029 GCF_902827175.1 Gymnodraco acuticeps | reverse complement strand
TCTCTCTCTCTCTCTCTCTCTCTCTCTGGAGAGAGAGAGAGAGGAGAGAGAGGAGAGAGAGAGAGAGAGAGAGAGAGTTTATGCAATTTAGGACTATACATTATGTATGTAATTTATGTGCCAGTGTGTCCATGGTTTTGAGTCTGTGTGTGTGTTGAGCGCCTAACTAAAGTAGGACTAAGCATACCGGTAGTTTCTGTGGACCTGTCTGCCCGTTTTGTGAGTGCACTGCGCGCATGCGCACTTGTGTGGCATTGTTTGGGATTACCTAATTAAAATAGCGTCCCCCCAGTAAAAAATCCCCACTACACCACTGCTCCCTGGGACACACAGTAGAGCTCTGCATCAGCCCAGGTCCTCTCTGTGTTGAAGTACTTGTAGCAGCGGCCGTTGAAGGAGAACCAGAAGAGGGACAGGTGCAGGCCCGGTTCTACGGGGGTGCATAAGGGTGCATTGACTCAGTTGAGTCGTTATGCACCCTCATTTGAAAATGAAAAGTGAAAAAAATAGTGAAAAATATTACATATATAATAATAATAATAAGAAAGAATTTAGTTGAAATAAAATAATTGTAATTGTGGTTAAATAACATTGTCTGCTGCATTTGGTCAATTTAAATGGTAAGTAACGTTATTATGTCAGGTGCGCGTGACCTGTGCCGCTGCGCGTTGTCATCTGCAAGGTGCTTACACAGCAGTCAGTGATGGACATCAGAAAATGGTTGAAACAACCAGCACTTATCGCCAGCAGTAACACTGCATCTACTGCAGGTAATAACAGTTCAGATCATGGGGACATTACGTTACCCGCGGCCACTGTCGTGGACAGTAACTTCCTTCCGCCCGACTTGCCGGCTTTGCCCGCCTCGCCCACGTAGGCGGAGCAGCCGCAGCCATCTTCGTTGCCCCAAACACCGCCACCCCTCAGCGGCCCGCAAGTGCCAGAGGACCTCGGCAAAACAGAGCCTGCCCAGGTATATTTAAAAAAAGTACCTAACTCACCTGTACAGTGGGGTGAGGTGCTCATTTTGCAGCTCATGGTTTCAAAACAGAGATTGGCTGGAATATTCATGTAAAAAAGATGCCATCTTCTGCTATGCATGTAGACATTTCGGTTTAAGTAAGTCAGATGCCTTCACCACAACTGGCTACAACAACTGGCGCCATGCTCTTATAGGCTACGTGATAAGGGACTGGGAAAGCATGAATCAAGCAAAGAGCACATAGATCCATAGATCTCTTCATTTTGCTCTCAAAGTGCACCAGATTGATGCTTTTAACTTCAATATTTAAAAACAAATCTTCCCGGGGGAGCATGCCCCCGGACCTCCTTAGAGGAGGTGAGGACCCCCCTAGAGGGTGTTAGGTCCACTCCCCACTTCTAAAAATAGCACTTTACCACTGCACCCTCTCTAATCTCAGATGCACCCTGAGTCATTTTGTTCTGGAACCGGGCCTGGACAGGTGTCTTGTTGGCTCCATTGGAGGGTAATCTGAAGAAGACACAGCACCCAGAGCCAGGCCCAACAGGAAGAAGAAAACCAGCATGATGATGATGTCACCGTCTCTGTCTGTTAAAGTTACACTGAACCGTTGGACAATAGGGGGATGGCGATTGTGAAGCTTCAAGTGACAGGCTGCTTCTTTATATATGTGTGGGAATATGACGTCATTGTCACGTGACGTGATCACATGACCGGTGACCGGTAATGTTATAAAAGTTTGCCGGCAGTTTCAGAAAACCTTTATCTTTGCTACGCGCGCGCCGTTATCTCCCTCAAGGTAGGACTCGCGGGTTTAAGGTGGTTTTATGGTCTTTTCAATGAACCTATGGAAGTGTCTCAGTTTGGATTTGATTAGGGCGAGGGCAAGATACGTTTTCCCATCATGGAGGGAAACTCTTCAGACATTCAAAGCACGAGACCTGATCTGTTACAAGCAATGTGTTTTTAATATGGTGTTTTACTCAAAGTTGTAATCGTTTTTAAGCAACTTGTACGTGTTTTGCAGAGTGTAGCAGTGCTCATAACCAGCCGAGCAACCCGGGAAACTAGCTATGGACATTTGTTAACTTTCTTCTATCTTTTATTATTCTTTATAACATCTGTTTTTGTGTTTAATCCATAGAGCTGAGTATGAGCGTTTCCCCTCCTGGATGGAGCCAGGAGGATCTATTACTCTGTCAAAGAAAGCCTGGATTTTAACCTTCTTTTAATGTTATATTGAATTGGTGTTGGAGCTGGCAACTATTATGTTGCGTTTGATTTTTAAAAAGACTACTGTCCTCTAGTGTTTTTTTAGTTTTAGTTTCCTGTCAATAGTTTTCTTTGTGTGCAGATTGTGGGCAATATAATTGACGTGTGTTTGTGTTGCAGGTTCCTCTCCTTCTCCCTCTGGAGCCTTTTATTGTGGCCAGCCTAAGGCACACCTGTGCAATAATCAGCTGTTCTATCAGCATCTTGATATGCCACACCTGTGAGGTGGGATGGATTATCTCGGCAAAGGAGAAGTGCTTCACTATCACAGATTCTTTCAGATTTGTGAACAATATTTGAGAGAAATGGTTATTTTGTGAACCGAGGAAAAAAGTGTCTTCCAATTTCCTTTTTTTTGTTTGTGATTTCCTACCTATTTAGGGTTAAAAGACATCTTGCAATTTAGACTTTTATTTTATTTTAAAATGTTACAGTATTACATTTAGCTGACGCTTTTATCCAAAGCGACTTACAATAAGTGCGTTCGACCAACAAAATACAAACTTGAAGAAAACAGAATCATATAAGTACATCAGGTTCATAGAGCAAAAACATTTCATAGTGCTACTCAACTGGCTTAGATAAGCCAGTCCTTTATTAGTATATAAGTGCTTTGTTAATAGTTCTATCGCTCGAAGTGGAGTCAAAAGAGATGAGTTTTCAGTATGTCCACTGTAGCGGACGTCGGGCCATATTAGTTTGAAAAGACAGCCAAAATTAACAGATGGACTATGTAACGTATTATGGTTATAGAGTGATATTAATACAATAATACATTCACCTTTATTTAAAACATGAATAAGTAATTGATCTGAACATTGCTGTTTATTTGGTCAATACAAAACTAGCTTGTTTTTCGGTGAATCTTTCCAGATCTTCAAAGACTTTGTAGTCAATGTACTGGGACAGTACCTCATTGACTCCAGTCAGCACGGGCTGTAGGGTAATCTTGACTAGTTTTATGGATGTGGTCTCCATTTGACCTGCTCATAGAAACAAAGCTTGCATTCCTGAGGCAATTCTCATTGTTCATGGCTCCACTTAAAATAAAAACAACAATAAGACATACGTGCTACTCTTGGCCCACAGGGGGCCATGTCTTTCCAGCTCGTCCCTATCTGTATCTATCTGTGCGCTCATGGAGCCCCCTGCATCTTTCCCCCCCTTCTTCTTGACCCTCTTCTACCCCAGGTGTGAAAGCCTCATCTCTCTCATCATCTGAGAGCTCAACATCTGAATCTCCCTGAACTTTCTGGTACAGAAAATGTCTGCTTCAGTTCCGTCTCCTGCAACAATATTGAGTCATAAAGCCCATGAAGACGGTCCTGACGTCCACTAGAATGGACATTTATAAAAGGGCTGTTATTTGAAAACTTGAATTATTTAATTGCTTTCAGAACTAATTATATAGTTCCTCACATGTTAATAAACATATATGATTTTCATGGTAAAAATTACAATTATTCAACAATATTTGACTTCTCCTCCTACTTCTATACAATTTTGTTTTTTGTATGCCAGCCATTTTGGATGAAAAGAAAGAGGAACTTCCCAGCATGCAATTTTAACCAGTGACATCACTGGAAAGACCAGGATGTACAGCACATCAGGGATTGAGAGTAGCTCAAAAGAGTAAAAGGAGATGCATGTTAACAAAATGCCCACTACAGTGGACTTTTTCAATTGGCTGGGTCCCAGGAGGATACAGAAAATGTTCTAGATCTTTGAGTTCATCTCATGAAAAATGGGAGCAAAAACAAAAGTGTTGCATTTATATTTGTGTTCAGTGTACATACACATCTTGTGTTTTGCAATAAGTTATGTACACATCTTTGTCAGTATAATGTTTTACAAGAAGGATATGAAACAATCTTTGAGTTTGTTTTTTATTAAATAGCTGCAGTACAGGAATGATGGCGACAGTCAAAGCAGCACAGACGGTAGAGGACTTCAAGCAGTCTCTTCCTTGGTGATACGGTCCTTCTTGAGTGGTCCCTGTGAGATAAAAAGAAAGACCATCAATTGTTTGGCTATACTTTAGAACAGGGATGGGCAACTTGGATGGTGGTGGGGCCACATAATGTGTACTGGCCACCGGGTGGCCGCAGATTCACTTGGAACACAGACACACATTCCATGTATTGTATGTAATTATTAACAAATATACTAAGTCTGACATCTTCATTGACATTTTACAATCTTTCAGGGAACATCCTCTAATAAGCTCACTAAACAAATATCAGTTCAAAGATATGTTCTTTTTTTTTTTTACAAGTGGCATCTTTGGATTGAACAGGTTATTTAACAGTGGAATAAAACTATTGGAAAGCACGGAAAATGTGTGGACATTGAGATGAACCATTAAGATGACATAAACATGAAGTCATGAACACTAACCCAGACATTAGTTGTCTAACTTGAACCTAAGACACTTGTAGCCTCTGCTGACGCACAATAAGGGGAGTGTCCACACAGACCCCCGTCAACCCGCACTCTGCTGTTCCTCAGCGCCGCCTCCCGCTGAAATTATGAATGAACAGCGTATAGTAATCATAGATAACACGGCAGGGTCCGTGACAGTTTGTTTTCATCTGATTTCAAATAAACAAAGTCCTGGTTTTTAGAACATTAAACTTGTTTCGCCAAATTCAGATGATAATTACAGCTTTTAAACTTGTAAAGGCATAATTACAAGCGGCAGCTTAACGTCACAGCAGGCATAACAACAGCCGGTGTTTCTTGTGAGGGTTTCCCCGGGATATACATTCAAACCAGATTTGACATCAGGATTATTGTAGAATAGGTCTTTTTAAAAAGGGAATGACTTAACTATAAATAAAGTGAGTCACATCTTCTGCTTCCAGGCAAGAGGACTTCAACAGGACAATTCCCATGACTGTCACTCACCAGAGGGTTGATGCTCTTGTTTGACAGATCATACTCTGTGGAAGCATTGTTCTCCACCAGCTTGCCATCCTTGGTGTGGAAGCCCAGGCCAATCTTGTAGATCTGTGCGGTGGTTAGGGATGCATACCGGTATCCGGTATTACCAAAATACCGGTTAATGGTGGCTACGGTATACCGTACCGAAATCAGATCCGGTTTCGATACTTTGAACTGTGATGGGATTTGTTTTCTCTCACCAGTGAAGGTAAATGTTGATTTTAAAGATGAGATTTGTTTGTGCAATGCCGAGATCTCATGACCATTATTCTATTATGTATTTGTTCTCTAGTCGAATCTCAGGTTTAACATTAATTATAACGGTGCTATAACGGTCTGTTTGCATTGACAAGATGTGCTATTCACACCTGATGGCGGATGTTATAAAAGATATTCCATAATCGGTTTTCTTCATATTTTTTATTCAGTACTAAAAGGTCCAAGAAGTCCAATGTTACGTTCCCAATTGGCTAGGGGAACAAAAGGGAAACGACACGACCAGAGTAGAATTGGTATAATTATAAGTGATTTATTTATAATAGCAGCGGTAAACAAAATGGAAGGCGTGCAGCCTGAAACAAACAAAAGGGCCAAAAGGGCACAGGTTGACAGATAACTGAACTAAGGGAGGACTCAAGAGTCAAGGCATACAGGGAAAATAAATACTGATATGCTAAATAAAGAACGAAACAAAACCTCACTTTAAAGTGGTACAGACTAACACAGGAAATATATACAAAACACAGCTAAACTAAAAGGCAACAGTCACAAAATCCTAAGCTACTCTAAACAATAACTAAGCTACTCTAGACACTACTAATCACACAAGTTTAACCACAGTTAACAGAATTCTATAAGAGCAAGTAGCGAGAGGCGTCTGTCCACATGTCAGAGCCTCCAGAGTGGTGATAGTCTGCAGCCTTTATACTCCTCCCCAGCAGGTGTACGCCGGCTGTGCGCTGCGATTGGACGACGTCGATCCAATCACCATCTTCAGAGGCGGACCAGGAGATGGGCAGCCAATGATGTTGGGGCTACCACACAGCTCATTTGCATAATCACACGCACACAGCTGCAAACAATCCCAGACAGATTAAGGAGCAGACAAACAGCAACCGTAACATCCCACAATTGAATATTCATTTGACATGTTCACTATATCGTAAAGCGCTTCATGGGACTAATTGTGGGATGATACATTTTCAAAGTATCACGATATGTATCGTATCGTTCAGTGGTATCGGTATCGTAAAAAAGTCAACGATTATGCATCCCTAGCGGGTGGTGGTACCCTTCTGACCAGCACGGGCCACAGAGAAGGCAACACGGGAAGGATGCCAGGCACCAATACAGGCAACCTTACTGTTACGTGCCGTAGTGTTTGTGTGGTCGTGTGTATGTGTGTTTCTCTCTCTCTCCCTCTGATTCCGCAGGTGCAGCCTGATTGTCCCCAGGTGGCAGCCTCTCCCCAGGTGCTCCGAATTCCTAATCAGGGCCTCCATATAGGCCCGGAGGAAGACTGCAGTGGGCTCTCTGTTTTTTCCTCCTCTGGCTGCATGTGTGCAGACCTGTGTGTTGCCATTTGATAGGAGGGGAGCTCCGTGCTATAATCGATGCTGTATAATTCTGTGCAAATTGGCTGGTGAGCCCGTGTTTCTTTTTTTGGTCATTTAAACGACTGGTGCGTTACTAAGAGATCGGTTTTTCTCTCCTTTTTTTGTCGTGCTTGGTCATCCTTGTGTGTGGTTACTTCCCTTGTACCCCCCCTAGATTTAGAAAGGGAACGTAACATGGGGGCTCGTCCAATCTTTCAGAAAAATAGTGAGTAGTTGTTTGTGGTTTAGTGTTGATATTGTGTTTGGTAGCATTGACTTCCTCAGTTTAGACAGGGGAGTGTCTAGTTGGGCTGAATCAGTCCTTCCTTCAGGCACTCTTTTTATTTTGCCTTTTTTATTTTCGGGGTAATCCTGGGTGGGGATTTATTCCCTGTTGGGGGCAGGCGATTCAGGGTTTCGGCCGCTGATGTTTGCCTTTAAAGTCGCCTCGAGCCCGGCACGCCCCAGAAGATAGTTAGGTAAGTTTGGTAGGCAGGATCTGGGGAAGTTTTAAAAAAAATAAATAAATAAATTGTAATCATAAATATATTTATAAGTAGCCGTTGCTAAGGATGGCTTTTGTTTGGGAGCAGTTTGTGGCCAGTCCTACTGTGGGTCAGCTAGACTGCTGTAGGAAGGTTGATTTGCGATTAGTTGCTGAACATTATCACGTTTGTCTCCTCTGCTCTTGTTAAAAGTGAACTAAAGGCTACTTTGATAACTGGACTAGTTGAACAGGGGGTTTTGAGTCGGCCTACTTCAGTGGAATCTCCTGGCGCGGTGGCCGGGGGTGTAGCAGCAGTATCTCAGGGTGGAGGCCGCATTGGTGTTACTCCTGGTGTTCAGAGTGCTACGGAACGGGCAAAACTTTTCACCACACCTCAATTTGGCTCGTTCTCGGCAGGATCCTCACCTACGGGGTCTAAATTAGATGCTAGGGTAAAAGTGCGTATGGCTCGTCTCCAGTGTGAGAGGGAGGAGCGAGATAGGGATTTTCAGCTCAGGAGGGAGCTGGAGATCAGGAAGCAGGAGCAAGAGCTGGAGATCAGGAAGCAGGAGCAAGAGCTGGAGATCAGGAAGCAGGAGCAAGAGCTGGAGATCAGGAAGCAGGAGCAGGAGCTGGAGATCAGGAAGCAGGAGCTGGAGGCAGACACTGCTGTCCGGATGCGTCAGATAGAGCTCCAAGCAGCTGTGGTGGGTGATCCTGCAGTTACACCTTCTGGTCCTGCTGCTTCCTTTGACGTGAGCAGGCATATTTCTTTGGTCCCTGTGTTTCGTGAATCAGAGGTGGAAGTCTATTTTGGTGCATTTGAGCGCATTGCTGCTGCTCTGCACTGGCCAGAAAATGTGTGGGCTATTCTTTTACAGTGCAAGCTAGTCGGCAAGGCTCAAGAGGCTTGCTCTTCTCTTTCAGTCGAGGATAGTTTGGTGTATGAGAAGGTGAAAGGTGCTATTCTCAGGGCATATGAGCTTGTGCCTGAGGCCTACAGGCAGCGTTTTCGCGGCATGAAGAAAGCTTCTGGCCAAACGTACGTGGACTTCGCGAGGGAGAAGAAAGCCCTCTTTGACAGGTGGTGTAGAGCGTGTAAAGCGGATGACATTGCTTCAGTGTGTGAGCTGATGATGTTGGAGGAGTTTAAAAACTGTGTACCGGAGCGTACGGTAGTCTATCTGAATGAGTAGAAAGTGACTACCCTTCAGCAGGCGGCCACTCTGGCAGACGAGTTTGCGCTGATACACAAGAGCGTTTTCTTTCAGCGTGATCCTCCTCAGCGGGACACTTATAATAGAGCTCCTGACAATTATGTTCCCTGTGCCAGAGTCCCATTGTTAGGTCCCAGGATAGACAGAGCTTGTTATTTTTGTCTTGACCCAGGTCATGTGATAGCAGACTGTGCAGCTTGGAAGCGAGAGCGGGCAGCAGGTGACAAGCACCCAAAAGGGGTGGGCTTGATTAAAACAGAGTGTCCTAGTAGGCAGGTCACTGTTAAAATGGGCCCTGATGAGTGTTTTAAACCGTTCATCTCCACTGCTTTTGTCTTTCTGTCAGGGAAGGTGGAGGATCAGCGGCAGGTTACTATGTTACGAGACAGTGGTGGCTCACAGTCGTTCATTCTTGCGAGTGCCCTGCCCTTGAGTAATGAGTCTGCCTGTGATGCGAATATGGTGGTAAGAGGTATTGAAATGGTTTTGTGCCTGCACCTCTTCACAATGTCCATGTCCAGTCTGAACTGGCTACTGGTTACTTTCCAGTTGCTGTGCTCCCCAAATGTCCTGTCGACGGTGTGGATGTCATAATGGGTAATGATATAGCCGGGGGTAAGGTGTATCCTCAGGGCAAATATCCTCACTGTAGGGCTCGTAACAGACGTGTCACACGTGCTCATTCTGTTTCTCTCCCAGGTCCCGACACTAAGCGATTGTGTTTTTATTGTCTTGACCCTGGTCATTTAGTGGCGGAGTGTGTAGCTTGGAAGCAGCAGGTGGCAGCTTCCAAGCATGCTTGTGAAATATGTAATGAGTGTTGTTGGTAACTGTGACCAAACACTGGTTTGGTTTTATGGGGGGGGAAGGGTTACGTGCCGTAGTGTTTGTGTGGTCGTGTATGTGTGTTTCTCTCTCTCGCCCTCTGATTCCCCCCAGGTGCAGCCTGATTGTCCCCAGGTGCAGCCTGATTGTCCCCAGGTGCAGCCTCTCCCCAGGTGCTCCGAATTCCTAATCAGGGCCTCCATATAGGCCCGGAGGAAGACTGCAGTGGGCTCTCCGTTTTTCCTCCTCTGGCTGCATGTGTGCAGACCTGTGTGTTGCCATTTGATAGGAGGGGAGCTCCGTGCTATAATCGATGCTGTATAATTCTGTGCAAATTGGCTGGTGAGCCCGTGTTTCTTTTTTGGTCATTAAACGACTGGTGCGTTACTAAGAGATCGGTTTTCTCTCCTTTTTTTGTCGTGCTTGGTCATCCTTGTGTGTGGTTACTTCCCTTTGTACCCCCCTAGATTTAGAAGGGAACGTAACACTTACGCTGACCACGATGGTCTTGTGAGGAAGCTTCTTTGTGTGCCAACGGCTGGTGACACCCTTGTATCCGTGACCCTTGGTGATGCCAATAACATCGATCATCTCGTCCTGGGTGAAGACGTTGTTAACAGGCACGGCCTGTTCCAGCTTCTCACGGGCCCAGTCCACCTTGTCAGAGATGCTGCCTCCGTTCAGCTGCAGCTCCATCAGATGAGACTTCTTCTGCGCAATGGGCAGCAGGCGCATCTAAACAGAACAAATAAAATGCACGTCAGAACGGGGAATTCATAATTCCATGTCAAGTGAAACATCTTTGTAGTCTCAGAAGGAAGGCAGCTGGAAGGTATCCTCATGTGTATCGGGCACCATGCCTGGTGCAATCATCCGTGGTCTCATCACTGACAGACAAGCAGGTCGGCCCGTCACAATTACTTGGATTTATCGTGCAATATCGACCTTTCATTTTGGCCCAATATTGGGGGATTCCTATATTTTAGATTTGCATTATACCACAATTCTTGAGAAAGTAAAGTCTTTAAAAAATTGTTTTATTATGCCATTGTATTAAAGTGGAAAACAAATAGGTCTTAAAATGATAATGACGTTTAATCCAGTCATTTCTGGGACAGTACATTGTCCAAAAAAATGCATTTATGGTGACAGGCCAACAAGCAGGAAAATGAACACCTCATTGTAATCATGAGCTTTACTAACCTGTGTGTGCAATGAGCGCCTACATGCTGTGGCTCAATGCCAGCCAACCCAAGGAGGAGTGGGACATAAAGGCAGTGGAGGCGAAGAAGCAGTACGAAATCGCAAGGCAGGAGTTTGAAGACAGCGGCGGAGGAGGAGCGTCCTCCAGTCCTAAGACGGAAAGTAAAAAGCTGGAGTTAAGAAGAAGGATGTTGGGTTGTCGTGGACCCCTTTGGGGCCGTCTTAAGGGTGTGGCTGTTCTGTCTGTGCTGCATTGGCTCCAGTGATTGCAGTAACTCAGGGCACCTGGGTCAGGTGTCCTGCAGCTATTTAGAGCCTCTGCTTGTCTCTCTCCTGCAGGCTCTGATGAGTACACAGTACTTCATTTGAATTGTTTATGCAAATAAACACCTTTTTCTACCCGTTGACATGTTGTGTCTCTTTTGAGCCAGGTCGCAACAATGCGGATAACCTGGCAGTACTTCTTCATGGAACCAGTGTTTCCCACAGAATTTGATTCTATTTGTGGGGCACCGCACAAAAAAAGAAAAGCCAAAGGCCCCTTAACCTATTCGGGTGGCCCACGCATCCACCCCCCCCCCCTCAAATAACAAAATACATGTGAGTTCATGGCTACTGTAGCAGACAACGTTCTTGTTGCTCTGTGTTGCGTTGTTAATGAGTGAGACACACCGGAGTTGAGGATCTGTGGGGTTTATTCTCCCAAAAATATCATTTACAATTTAGCAGAAGCCTTATTCCAAAGCGACTTACAATGACCAATTACAGGGACATTCTCTTACTCAAGGGCAAGTGGTGTTCCAGGCAGGATTTGAACTCGCAACCTTCCGATCATCAGCCCACCTCACTATCCATTAGACCACCACCAAAAAATAAATCAATGTATGGGAAACACTGAACCAAAGTCCTTCTCCAGCTGCTTCTTGCCCCCATCATCCTGCCATTTCTTGCAGTATTTGGTGAAGGCCTTCTTCTTGGACTTGTACCTGAGACCCCACAGGAGGAGACACAGAGGTTGCACAGGTTCTTCACAACCCAAGAGGGCCAGCGGAAGAACACAGTGCATAGCTGCTTGCCATCCCAATCCATGTGGAAAGGGGTGCATTCTCAGCCAATAAGGATTTCAGCTCATGGCACAGTTTCTAAGAAGCACTTTCCACTGGCCAGAGGAGCCCGGAGCTCATCAGGGCACATGTCACCTGAGCGGAGCTGCCACAGGAGGCACCGCAATGTTTGACTCACTCAGTGAAAACACAGGTCTATCATTTTCACTGGGCAACTAACTGCTTCAATGAGGCATTTAAATGTATTGTAGCAACTCACCAGTTCCTGTAGAATCGACGCTTGCACTCTTCACTGAGGTGCTCAGCGAAGATAGTCTTGAAGGAACGCAGGCCAAGGGGTGTGCTGACGTAACCAACAACAATCAAGGGAGGGGTCTCAAGAATGGTCACAGCCTCAACCACTTCCTTCTTGTTCACCTCTGCAATAGAAAACAATAGTTTAGATATGAAGAACTTTCCTCGACTTATGACAGCTGTAGTATTTATGATATGGTATAGACTGCGCTCAGTGCTCGACATTCAGCAAGGGGTATAAGACCCATTATGTCCGCCCGTCGAGGGGATCATCACAGGCAGTATTGAGGTCATCACAGTAGAGTATTTTATGCAATGGGCAGAAAGCTTTTTTTCTCCTATTCCATTAGGAAATGTCCATTTCTACATCACAGCTGAATCTTTGGACTGACAGACATCTCAATTGTTTTTCAGAAACTGGGCTGTTTTCGCCCAAACAATTGATCTATAATAGTTAGTTGCAAATTCATTTAAAATTAAACTCAGTCCACTCACTTGAGCCAGGTCGGTCGACCTCGCGGACGACGTGGGTCATGCCGGCCTTGTAGCCCAGGAAGGCGGTCAGGTGCACGGGCTTGGTGGGGTCATCCTTGGGGAAGCTCTTCGCCTTACCACGATGACGGCTCCTCTTGCGGGGCAAGAAGCCCAGGGACCCGTGGCGGGGACCCGAACATTTACGGTGAGACTGGAGGGAGCAAAGAGTCAAGTTAGCCGGTTCATCCGCAGAGCTAACTGTGTATAAGTGCGGCCTAGCTCAACATTAAGCATAGAGGGTCTGAAATACAGCATGGTCGTATTTGGAATAACGCAAGCAAGTAGAAATCCGTTCTAATAACTGGACAAGTTTAAAATCTGCGTTAGAATACAGGTCAATGTAATTAAAGTTAACTGCTGTAAGAAATTGAAATCAATGTTTAATGATGTAATGTAGTTTCAACATATAGTAATCTTAAAACTGTTTTATTGTGAAAACATTTCCAGTTAGCATTCGCCTGTGGCTAACGTTGATGCTAAAGTTTATTTTGAAAAGCTATTCTGAAATAGCAACAGTAAGCTTGGCTACCGGCTTTGTGTTACAAACGATTGCAGCCGTTAAAATGCATGGAATAAAAAGTCATGAAAGACAGTATGCGGAGAAGAGGCATGTGGAGTTATACAATGAAGACACTACGTCTAAATCCTGTTTTACTCGATATCGGACATTGGTGAAAGGAGGGCGGAAGATTACGTCACAACCCCCAGAGAGGAGGAGCGAGGGGGAGATCCAAGCGGGAGGAACTAACGGGTCTCGCTCTCTTTTCCACGACCCGGACTGCGAGAGGGAGCTGCAGCCTCTCTCTCCCGACTATCTTCTGTTTGTTACATTACTACGCCATTTAATTAAAGTAACCAATTTGACCTTTCTCAGAGACTCCATTGTCTCTTACCTTTTAAGCTTCTCTCCTGGGACGCAGGAACAACGAATACTCTAATAATACTAAAACAAATATATCCATTCTAGACCGGGAAACCTTCTCTTGTCCGATCCGTCTGGAGCTACTGAAGGATCCGGTGGCGATTCCCTGTGGACACAGCTACTGCATGAAGTGGACTCCAAGCTGCTCCTGCTGATCACTGCTATGCTGGAGCTGAAGATGGTGATACGGTCCTTCTTGAGTGGTCAAAGAAAGAGACCATCAATTGTTTGGCTATACTTTAGAATGATGCACATGTAGTCCATGTGTGGGCTCAGAGCAGCCAGATGTCTCCAGAGAATGAACAGGGAGCAAGCACAGACAGCCACTGCTCCCCTGCCTCAATGGGGTCTCTATAGCACTGGAATGGAACCGCTCTACTGAAGAAGAGCCAGGTTACGAACAGTGCGGAGAAAATAAAATTGCTTCCAAATTCTTAATTGATATTAAGACTTCTTAAATGGTATGCTGGCAAAATGTGCATACAAATAAGTATAAAGGTCTTAGAGACTAAGAAAATAAATGTGATGCAAAGGTATGCTTTTGTACAGCTTTCAGTACAAACTCTTACCACTAACGCCTTCTTCTCCTTCACGCTCTGGAAGCGGCCAAACTTGGAAGTGGTGTCGATGAACTTCAGGTCGATCTTCTCCATGGCACGACGGTTGGTCTGCACAAGCAGAGACTGGGAATACAAAATAAAAAGATACAGAGTTTAACATTTGTGTTGGGAACTAAGTCAGTGATTTTATTTTAAGATATTCTTTAGAATAATTGACTCCCACCTCAGCAAGTTAAATTATACCAGGGGCACTCAACAGTCAAACGTGTTTTATATGAAGCATTGCAATTTGTCCTTACCTTGCGCTGAGTCAGCACCCTCTTCTTGACTCCCACAACACAGCCTTTAACCATGATCAGGGTATGGCTGGGGTAGGATACAGCCAAACCAAGAAATGGCTTAGCCCCACCTTGAAAGATGATGTTAAAGTAAGCATGTTGAGAACACGGATTGCGAAAATCTACTGGTCGTGTCCACAACACACAAACTGATCCTGCTGTAACAACAAGTGTACGTTACTGATGCAATATGGTTGAGACCATTCGGGCTTATGCTAGAGGGGTGCAAGGAATAGTCTAAGTAGTGGGGGAGTATTATACACTAAAGGTGTGGAAATTCTCTCGCTTTATAATATCAGCGCGGCCGCGGTCAGATCAAAATGCCTCCGAATGCAATTTGAACAGAACTACAGCCAATCAGAGCAACGAAACGTTGGGTCTGCTGCGTCATGCATTACTGATGCATCACGTTCACAGTGAAAAGTCCCCAAACTCGCGCAGAGTAAATTGCAGACAGACAGCAGAACTTCTAGGATTAATTGTATATTTCGGATGGATAGATTTGTTCTTAAACGCCCTCGCATTGAGGTACAAGTCGAACAGGTGCCAGAGTCACACGACCCACCTGAAGAGTGAATTTTGAATATATTTTGTAATAATGGGTCATTTGAAAAAGTGTTTTGTATGACAATAGAGACACAGGCCACCTGTTGTGTGCTGTGTCTCTCTCTGTTTACCTGTGTCTCTCTCTCTCTCTCCCAATTCTATATGCCAATTTTTCTTGTTTCTGCCGCTGCGTAGCATGTTGTAAAACGTGGAATTAGCAGAATAGGTTATTGTATTGTTTAACTCACACCTGTTGCTCTCGATGTAATTTAGCTGCTAAAAGGAGACTAATAAAATCCTCACGCGTGGCGTTTCACTGTCAAGGGGTGAGATATAGCGTGTATGTAATTACATTACAAATACTGACTTGAGCCCCACCACTGTATGGGTTAGCCCTATCATAGATTACCCAACACAAATACTCTGGCGCCGCCACTGACCATGATAATAATAATGTATATAGCGCCTTTCACGAAACCCAAGGACGCTTCATTGGTCACATCTCCATAGTGGACAAATCCACCCTAAAAAAGCAAGTAAAGTGAGTCACATATTCTGCTTCCAACAGGTCAATGTAATTAAAGTTAACCACACTGTTAGCATGGCTAGCTTAACATGTGCACACTTGTCGGACACCAAAAGGAAGACGCGGAAACAGTTTAACACGAATATGTATACATGCTATTGGCATACATTTTTCGTAAAAGAAAACCAATGTTCTTAAACTTAATAAATACAATTGGGCTCAGATTCAGATGTCTCCAGAGAGTGAACAGGGAGCAAGCACAGACAGCCACTGCTCCCCTGCCTCAATGGGGTCTCTATAGCACTGGAATGGAACCAACAGCTCTACTGAAGAAGAGCCAGGTTACGAACAGTGCGGAGAAAAGATCCATTGAACCCAGATTTGACATCCGTCAGGATTATTGTAGAATATGTCGTTTAAAAAGGGAATAACTCAAGTATAAATAAAGTAGCGGCCTTTATTGACTGCCATTTTGAAAGCAGCCGGTGTAAGTGTAAATACTGAAACAATGAAAACAAATATATCCATTCTATTGGTATACATGTTGCATAAAAGTAATCCAATGTTCCTAAACTTAATTAAACCAACGGATGCTTAAGATGTGTAACATATTCCTATTCAGAGCGCACGAAGCAGGAAGGTAAACTCACCATCTTGTGTCCACTACGATTGAAAGAGGCCAACGTGATGCTTGCTTCAAGTAATGACAGGCTGCTTCTTTATATATGTGTGGGGAATGTGACGTCATTGTCACGTGACGTGATCACATGACCGGTGTCCGGTAGAATGTAAGTTATAAAAGTTTGCCGGCAGTTAAGTTGGTTTTATGTAGTGATGGTGAGATGAAGCCTTATTAAGCTTTGAAGCTTTCCAGCCAATTGGTTCGCAAAAGGGTTCATCTCATGAGGCTTCATCATGGGCTTCATCTGAACACAAACCCCCTGTTGGTCAAAGTGTGTAAAACAGGCAGATTGGACATCTCAACAGTGTGCTCTATCTCATACCGAGTTCCCATTGAGTAAAGCCTTAGAATAACTCTGAACAACGAACATAAAATCATATTTTCATGTTAACAATATTGTATTTATTCCAGTTTAATTATTGTGATTGAAAAGCCTAAGGAGGCTGGTAAACATTGCAAAGAGGGATTTGTATTCCTTAATAATATTCGTAAACTTAACCATGTTGTAGCCTGAGAAAGGCTAAACCATATCAAAGAATACATTTATTAACTACATTATCTCATTTAGCTGTAGCTTTTATAAACAACAAAAAATACGTATTGTTGAGTCGTTGAACCAGGGACCCTGCGGTCATGAGTCAACTGCGTTCCAGCTGAGCCACAGCACACAGCTCCCTGAAAACACTGCAAGATATTTATTCCTGTATTTATTTATTGATGTTTTTATTCCTACATGTATTTATACTTGTATCTATTTACTTATGACATGTTCCGACCTCTATATAAGTGAGGGTCTGAGCTCTCTTGATTCCATCGTGTCACCGGTCCTGGGTACAGGAGGGGTAATATGGTTCTTATTATTCTTTCACACACACATACGGGTATTGGGCCGAGGGCGACACCGTACTTCCGGTATCTGCCGTTTTATGCGAGGTGCAAGCAGGCCAAGGGTTTAGCCGTACACCGTCTAGGTGTTGCTAAGCTTCCTGTACTGAATATCATAGTCTATTGACTTAATCAATATCTAGTCAACTCTAAAATACCACATATATGCAATGGCATGATAATATTATTGTGACAAGTGGGGTATTCACCTGGTGTTTCCAGAAATTAGACGTAGATGCAGCCAAAATCGACGAAGGCCACTTTCGAGGGTCGTTTTTATACATTACATTATTACATTACATTGCATTTAGCTGACGCTTTTGTCCAAAGCGACTTACAATAAGTACATTCGACCAGGAAGACACAACCTTGAAGAAAACAGAATCATATAAGTATATCAGGTTTCATAGAGCCAAACATTTCAAGTGCTACTCAACTGGCTTTAGGTAATCCAGTCCTTTATTGGTATAAAAGTGCTTCGTTAATCGTTCTAACGCTCGAAGTGGAGTCGAAAGAGATGAGTTTTCAGTTTGCGCCGGAAGATGAGCAAGCTATCTGCCGTCCTGATGTCAATGGGGAGCTCATTCCACCATCTTGGAGCCAGGATAGCAAACCCACGTGTTTTCGCCGATGGGAACTTGGGTCCCCCTCGCAGCGAGGGCGCAACGAGTCGTTTGGCTGATGCAGAGCGTAGTGCACGCGCTGGGGTGTACGGTTTAACCATGTCCTGGATGTAGGAAGGGCCAGATCCATTCGCAGCACGGTAAGCAAGTACCAGTGTCTTGAAGTGGATTCTAGCAGTTACCGGAAGCCAGTGAAGGGAGCGGAGGAGCGGAGTGGTGTGGGAGAATTTAGGAAGGTTGAAGACCAGACGAGCCGCTGCATTCTGGATGAGCTGCAGAGGTCGGATGGCACATGCAGGTAGACCAGCCAGGAGGGAGTTGCAGTAGTCTAGGCGTGAGATGACGAGAGCCTGGACCAGAACCTGAGTCGCTTTCTGAGTCAGCTGGGGACGTATCTTCCTGATGTTGTAAAGCGTGTATCTGCAGCAGCGGGTTGTAGCAGCGATGTTTGCAGTGAAGGACAGGTTGTTATCTAGGGTCACACCCAGATTCCTTGCAGTCTGAGTCGGGGAAACAACTGAGGTGCCGATGTTGATTGTCAGGTCAAGAGTTGGACAATCTTTTCCCGGGAGGAAGAGCAGCTCAGTCTTGTCAAGGTTGAGCTTGAGGTGGTGAGCAGACATCCACTGAGAGATGTCAGCTAGACAAGCAGAGATGCGTGCGACGACCTGGGTCTCTGAGCGGGGAAAGGACAGAATTAATTGGGTGTCGTCAGCGTAGCAGTGGTAAGAAAAACCATGCGGGCTAATGACTGATCCGAGCGAGTTTGTGTACAAGGAGAAGAGGAGGGGACCAAGAACAGAGCCCTGAGGGACCCCCGTAGTTAATTGACAAGGGTCGGACTCAGACCCTCTCCAAGTCACCCTGTAGGTATGGTCTTTGAGGTATGAGGTGAGGAGGGAAAGTGCAGAGCCTGAAACTCCAAGTTTTTGGAGAGTGCGAAGGAGGATCTGATGATTCACCGTGTCGAATGCAGCAGACAGGTCCAACAGGATGATGACAGAGGAGAGGGATGCAGTTTTGGCAGTGTGCAGTTCCTCCGTGACAGCAATGAGAGCAGTTTCTGTGGAGTGACCTGCCTTGAAACCAGACTGGTGCGGATCCAGAAGGTTGTTCTGATTGAGATAACAGGAGAGTTGTTTAAAGACAGCGCGTTTAAGTGATTTAGACAGGAACGGGAGGAGAGAGACAGGCCTGTAGTTTATAACATCAGACGGGTTGAGAGTGGGTTTCTTTAGGAGAGGGTTTACTCTTGCCTCCTTGAGACTGTTTGGAAAGTGACCAGAAGTTAGAGAAGTGTTGATGAAATGGGTGAGAAACGGTAGAATATCAGGAGCGATAGTCTGAAGGAGGTTTGAAGGGATAGGGTCCAGAGGACAGGTGGTAGGGCGGGCAGAGGTAATGAGGGTAAGAACCTCACTTGGAGAGAGAGGGGAAAAGGAGGTTAGTGTGTTGGTGGAAGGAAGGTCTGGTGACCCAGCGGTGAGTAAAGGTGAGTCAGAAAAAGAAGAGCGAATATCATTAACCTTTTTTTCAAAGTGGGTAACAAAGTCGCTTGACAGAAGTGAGGAGGGGGGAGGAGCTTTGGAGGGTCCAAGAGGGTGGAGAAGATGGAAAATAGTTTTTTAGGATTGGAATAGGAAGATTGGATCTTATCTTGAAAGAAAGTGCTTTTTGCCTGAGAGATCGAAGCAGAGAAAGAGGAGAGGAGAGCTTGATAGGTTAGGAGGTCGTCACGGTGTTTGGATTTCCACCATTTCCGCTCTGCTGCCCTAAGGACGGTTCTATTAGCACGCAGTGCATCATTTAGCCAGGGAGCCGGAGGGGACTGACGAGCCTGCCGAGATGTCAGAGGACAGAGCGAGTCCAGAGTGGATGAGAGAGTAGAGAGGAGAGTTTCTGCAGCAGAGTTTGGAGGCAGTAGTTGGAACGAATCAGAGGAAGGGAGGGCTGAGAGCACCGACGAGGCAAAGGTAGAGGGAGAGAGGGAGCGAAGGTTACGGCGGACAAGTGTAGGATGGGAAGAGATTAGTTTGTTATGTTTGGAAAGGGATAGAGAGAATGAAATGAAGAAGTGATCGGATGTGTGGAGCGGGTTTACAGAGAGGTTAGAAGTAGCGCAGTTCCTTGAGAATATGAGATCAAGGACATTGCCAGCTTTATGAGTCGGTGGGGACGGAGAGAGTGAGAAAGCAAAGGCGGTTAACAGAGATGTTAGTTCGTCTATCTTCCCCATCTGGAGGTTGAAGTCTCCGAGAAGTACAGCGGGAGGGCCAGTTTCAGGGATGTGTGAGAGGAGATGATCTAATTCCTCCAAGAAGTCCCCCAAGGCGCCTGCTGGACGGTAGAGAACAACAATGGTTAACTGTATAGGATGGGTTACTGTGACGGCATGGAACTCAAAGGTGGAAGGAGTAAAGTTAGGTAGCTTGAAGAGGGAAAAGCTCCATTTGGGAGAGAGCAGGAGACCAGTGCCACCTCCTCTGCCAGTGGGTCTGGGTGTATGGGAGAAGGAATATGCAGTGGAGAGAGCTGCTGGGGTGGATGTGTTGGATGGAGTAATCCAGGTCTCAGTGAGAGCAAGGAAATCCAGAGACTGCAGGGAGGTGTAGCCAGAGATGAAGTCAGCCTTAGGAACAGCTGACTGGCACACTCAAAGAAATAACTCATTGGATTAACTCAATTTTATTGTTGGCAGGTTTTCCATCCAATAAATATATGTGGCACAAACTCAAACTAATGGCATCCATGCAGTATAATGTAAATGAGTTAGTCCAACTCAAATTTTTCAAATAGAGTTTAAGTAAAATGATAACATTACCTTTATGAATTTAGATAATGCTAGTCCACCTAAATCCTATTTAATTAATTGAAAATGAAATAATGAGGTTAAATATAATTTAATAAAAATGTGTTACACATGATAGAAAACATGGTTTAGTTTTTTTTATTTTTAAATTCACATTATTCAAAACAATCCTCCATTCAATACAGTCTTTTTAAAATGAATGAATTCACACTGAAAGATGAAAAACATTTCTGAAAGATAATACCATTTTTAAAATGGCAGAGAAATGGAACTCCTATAATTAACTTACAAATCTCCCTTTGCCAAATACAATGAATACAATATAACAGGGGTATGCACTGCTCTTCTAACAGGACAATAACACATAACATGAAGAGTGCACTGCAAACACCAACATATGGAAATAGTGTTACAGTGTGTTGAAACAAACAAATACAGAAAAGCACAAATGATTGGTATAACGGCTCAATCTGCTCTGATTAGGAAACTCGTGAATAAAATGACAACAATGAACTCATGAGTCACTTCTTTTTCACATTTCAATCGAACAACTTGATCTTCAGACTTTCGATTTTACCATTCAGCTTGTGCCCATCCAGATTCATCACTACCTTCTGCATGAACTCGAAGGTGTGTTTGAGGTTGTCCGGAAAGCTCAAATCCAGGGCATAAATAAGTCCCAATAGCATGACAAACCCCACAATCACGCTGCCCAAGTTGTCCATGACTATATTGCCTTCGATGACAATTCCCACGTCCTCTTGCTGCCCATCCACATCTCTTTGAAGTGTGTATATGCCCATGACTGTGTTTGCCATGTCCCTCTTGGCATCTTCAGAGGCAGAGGCCTGAACAAAGACACAAGCATACAACACATGTTAACTAAAACCTGAATTACTACATTTTATAGAAGCAGATTTACTTATGTGGCTCTCCTCATTGATCAAAACAGTTTTAGACTAACCCTCTGGTATCACTCAAATGTACTACCCAATCTGGCCACTCAGGATAAAAATGTCCACTTTCAAAAACTTGAATGATAAAATGATATGATAACAATATTATATTTAAATATTTTTCCCCCACACTTTTTGGGAAGTGTGGGAACATTTTTTAAATGGACAATTAGGGTAATTTGTACACAGTGTATTCGAGACCGATTAGAAAAATTGAAATTCCAAAAAGTATCTAGAAAAAACACAAAATCATTATAGCCAAATCTGATGTGAAAAATTACCAATTTGGACAAAAATGTCCTGAGTGATACCAGAGAAGGTTAGGACCTCCAACACAGAACTAAATTAAGCTTGTAAGAAAATGTTTACATAAATAAATTATAAAGATATATTCCTGTATGTTCTGTTTGATTATCAACTTTATCTTATTTATTAATTCAGGTATTAAGTTATTTGTTTACATCCCTACTTAATAATGTAATTTGTTGTTATTCCTGTAGTTAATTATGCATTTACCTACTTATTTTGATATGTATTTGATTATTTATTATTTAATAATTTATTTCCTTGATTTATGTGATTATGTAATTATTCCTTTAACAATTTAGTAATTGCTGCATTCACATACCTTTTTAAACATGAATCTATTGATTAATATATTTCTGTATTTCAGCATTTATTTATTATTTTATTTATGTATTTATTCAATTATTTATAAGTTCTTACATATGTATTCATGTCCATATTTATTTATTCATTTATAGATGTATTTATATATAAATGTAAATATTTATTTCAGCATTCATTTATTATTTGTATTTATTTCCAGATATATTCATGTTTTAATTCACATTTGTATTTATCAATTGTATTCCTATGTTAATTTATAGATGTATTTATATCTGTATAAATGTATTAATTCACTTTTTTCTATATTTATTTTAACACTTGCCCGATGAAATTACTTCTGTATCTATTTATTATTATTTTTTTATTTCTGTATTTATTCATTCTTACATATATTCATTCCTATATTAATGTATACATTTATTTATTTCTGCATGTATTTATGATATGTGATAAGATATTTAGATGTAAGCAGGGATAGGGTTGTGCGCCATAGAATTTTCTTATTATCAATGTAAGTAATGGTGGTTATAATTGTGGGTAACACTGTTAACCACTACATTGAAAACATATTGTGATAAACATACCTGATACTCCTTAAAAAAAGAGTCTGGATCCTCGTTGAGGTAGATCGCGATGCTTCGCAGGATGCACCCCCTCTTGATGTGGATGTTTTCAAACTAAAGCAGGGGCGATAAATCAAAGACAATTAAGCACAATGCATGTGCAACAGAGCAGGTAGTTTACAACGTAGAGGGCTGTATCTGTCGTGTGTTTCCCTAAGCAGGACTCCTTACCCCTACATTTCCACAATAAGCTATTGCCTTAAAAACACTATAAAAGCAGACAATTTCTTAAATGTGTTCATATGAGCATGGACAAAAACAATACAGTGAAAAACGAGGTTCTCTGCATTTATACTAACCAAATCTGATATTGCAAGGGCTTCCTTGATTTTGTGGCCCTTTAGTCCTCCTTTGATCTTGAAGATCTTCAAGAGCTTGTCTGAGAAGTGGTCCAGCTGCCACATGAACTTTGATTGAAGTGGTGATGTTGTGATCCTCAAAAACTCCGCATTCACCTTAAAAATATTATTAACAAGCACAATACAACCAATTGTTACTTGTTTATTAGAATCACAACCATGCAAGGATGTAGACATGAATCACAAAGGATAATAATAAAAGACTGTCAACAAATACAAATATTTACTTACTTCACTCTGCTGAAACAGAGCAGGCCATCTGCATTTGAAGTCCCCTATCAAAGGCCTTTGCTCCACAATCTCAAGGCGTCTGTGAGAGAAGGTTTTTTCCATTTTTGCTTTTATCACCACTTCATTGTCACGCTTTTTCAGTTCTGACAATAAGGCAATTCTCTCGTTCTCCAAGCTTTCTGTGGTTTCGCCTTTTGGGTGCAGAGGAATGTAGTTTATTTCAGCTTTTCTTGTTTTTTTTATGTTTGCTGCAGCTTTGCCTTGGCCTGTTTTCTTGTGCTTTAAGGAGTTCACAAGGATTTCAGGATGTCCAAGACGGCCAAGCTTTGTACGATAGTTTTGCATTTTGTACTTAAGAGACTGTTTCCACCCCCCAAATCCTATCTTGGATCCTAGCTGCCCCAAACAAGGGTGGGCCCTCGTCAACGCTGCAGCTACCTCTTCACACTGATAGTCTTTTGGATATTTTGTGAATTTGATCATTTCTTGGGCTAGGCCATCAAGAATGACTCCTTTCAGCTTTAGGCCAGGCTGGAAGTATGTACCAGTTGTCTCAAACTCTGCATTCTGTAGATGAAGCTCAAATTCAGCCTCGTAGGTGAGCTTAGGAACCACAAAAACTGTGGGCCAGGATAACAATTGTGAGGCCTGAGCTTCAGGGGATGGATGCGGGGTTGACGTATACACCATATCATCACTGCAGCATGAGGCTATTGATGATGCAGGGATTAGAGACTCTGAGCTTCCAGTAATTGAGGTCTTATCAAATGAGTCAACTGTGTACTAAGTGATGGAGGGCTCAATATTTGACAATATAGGAGAGTAAATTACTTTCAGTGTGCTTTTATCCTGAATTTCAGACACTGATGTAAGATTCATGAACTCGTTAAAGTCAACATCCATGTATTGCAGACGGAAGTCCTCTTTCAATTGAAGAGATGTCTTGACAAATGTGTGCAGTTCTTCAACTGTTGCTGGGATTCCCGAATCCAGGGTCAGTTTTCTAGAGTCAGACTGGTCGGCAAAGATGATGCGCAGAAGCGCCCGACCTGCCGTTATGGAACACCTTTTAATCTAGAGCAGAAACAAGGTGAAACAATAACAAGAAAGAAACACATTAGGATTATATCAAAGATGAACATAAAAATGTTTTTACAGTTTAACTGCCCCTTAAATGTGCATGTGTCTGCTGGAAATGTTTTAACAACAAATACCTGCTAGCTAGTTCCAAACTGCAGTGTTTGCACTGCCACATGCATAACCTGAAAAAGAGAATAAATAGAATTAGCAATTGACACTGAACAACTGACAATGTCACAGATCAGCTTGTGCAAGTATTGTGAAAGTAGCCGTGTACTTACCATAAATAAGAGGTTTCCCCAAGGTGCTTGTTAATGCTGATCAAACTGCAAAAGACAACAAATATATTTTAGAGGTGTGATTAAAATGCTTATATATTTGAATTTTCACAGAAAACACATAATTGCCTAAGATTGCACAACCCAAAAAACGTTTCTGCACAACTCTGGGTGCCTGCTTGTGAGTGAAGTAACCCATACAAGATTCACATATATATTATCTCATTATTTATATTAAATATTTGGCAGTAAAAAACTCAACTCAACTGAACTCCTACAGAAACGAGTGGCTCCGCCTGTCCTCCTCTGCCTGCCTGCACTAAGGCCAGGAGAGAGATGGACACACCTGCTGAGCTTTATGATAGAAAATGGCAGCCCTTGCTGGGCTGCATGCAGGCTCTGCCTCCTATACTGTTACCTCATTCACTTGAATTACTCTTTGCATTTTTTGGTTGAATTTAAACTGAATTTCGGTGTACTGTGTTCAATGACAATAACGTTAAATCGAATGTAATATAATCTAATGATCTCCATTATCCAGTATCCAATGCTAACCGTATCTAGCAAGCTAGCTAACAAACCAGTTATTTGGCTAGCTAGCTTGCCTCATGCACTTTAATTACTCTTTGCATTTTTTGGTTGAATTTAAACTGAATTTCGGTGTACTGTGTTCAATGACAATAACATTAAATCGAATGTAATATAATCTAATGATCTCCATTATCCAGTATCCAATGCTAACCGTATCTAGCAAGCTAGCTAACAAACCAGTTATTTGGCTAGCTAGCTTGCCTCATGCACTTTAATTACTCGTTGCATTTTTTGGTTGAACTTAAACTGAATTTCGGTGTACTGTGTTCAATGACAATAACGTTAAATCTAATGTAATATAATCTAATGATCTCTACTATCCAGTATTCAATGCTAACCATATCTAGCAAGCTAGCTAGCTTGCTGTTTAGACCCAACTAAAAACGGAGCAAAATATAACACGGTGGTTTCAAATATTCTTGTCGATATTATGAAAAGGCATTACTTGGAAACAGGGAACATTCTAAACTACTAGAAAAAACAAATACTTACCAAATAATAGACTTTCCACCGTCAGTTTCCCCAGTCAGTGTTAGACAAAAGGCGGCAAATGACAGAACGGATGTTGCGCATACGCAAAGGGGGTGTGCAAAGGGGCGGTCCCCAATGAAAACAATTCATTTTGAGTTGCTCTGTCTTAAATACATTTAATAAGTGAATTGATTAATGTAATTTGTGTTACACTAATGAACTATACTTAGGTTTATTTCTTAAATAAAAATATTTAAGTAAAGTGAAACCATTTTTAATGTGTCAAGTCTAAGAAGGGCTTGAATCATTTTTTTGAGTGCAGTTCCACAGGCCACCTGAAACTAGATGTTGGATCTCAGTGGAGCACGTGGGATAGACGAGAGCAGGCCGGTTATATTGATTACGAGATACACGGGGCCAGTGATAATTGCGAGAAGACACATGAACAGGAATGGAGAAAATACACATGATTATAGCATGAGGGGCTAAACAACAAAAGTAAAAATTAAAAACGCCAACGATACTTAGCTCAATCAAAGTAGGATTTGCCTCCTCTTTGCCTCCCTCGTGACTCCTGTAGGACTCTAATGTCTTTGTCAGTCTTACTCCTGTAGGACTCTAATGTCTTTGTCAGTCTTACTCCTGTAGGACTCTAATGTCTTTGTCAGTCTTAGCCTGTCTGCCGCTGAAGCTGACGCTCCAGGAAAGAGCTACCCGAAATGGACGCCTGATTGCTCAGTTCTCACAGCTGAAGTTAATTAGTTAACTATCTACAGCTGATGGGCGACAATAGACTGGCCCTGCCTATGTTAATAATGCAGGCTTGAGTGCTGAGAGCTGTAAAGCAGGTTTCGCCTGAGCAGATCTGAGATTTAAAATCTCTCAAAAGCGATTTAGCCGTTTTAGCTACAGTAACAATTATACAGAGTCGAATAAATGAAACCGAGAAGTCTAATTAAACAAGAATATAACTTACAGTGGTTGCTGCGTCAATAGGTAATGTTGTCACCGGGTCCAGATGCACACTGAGTTCATCAGTTTCTAAATGCGGTATTTAAATGCTTTTTGAGCTAAAGGATGACTGAGTCACGCAGTTCTACTTCATACATCTGCAGGTAAGGGCAATCCGACAACCCACACAGCTCTAGTTTACGCTGGTAACGACCTAGAGCACACCCCTCAAGTCCAGAGATGTAATCCGAAGACATGCAGCGATTTCTTTGGTCGTTAATTCAGAAAAAAAACCTAGTGCGCTCTGCCTTGCTACGTTAGCTAGCTGTTTATATTTGCACTTCCAGGACATTTGCACCTCCATGAAAATGGCGTATTTATATATATATATATATATATATGGCGCGTATTGCATTGTGGGTAGCTCGTGACGTCACTGTGTGTGAAAGAATACATCCATGGGTCTTATGAGCGTTATGGTTCAACGGTTCAACCGATCTGAATCGCTTAGAGAAGCAGTCACGTGGTATCGACAGGCAGCGAGGCTTCGTTTGTCATCGATGACGCCACTGGCCCAAAACGATACAAGCCTCGATACATGCTTCACAAAAAGCTTCGGGGATTACTCGACACACGCTCCGAAGCCTCGGCACAATACCTAACATCACAAGTTGTTATGGTCTTTTCAATGAACCTATGGAAGTGTCTCAGTTTGGATTTGATTAGGGCGAGGGCAAGATACGTTTTCCCATCATGGAGGGAAACTCTTCAGACATTCAAAGCACAAGACCTGATCTGTTACAAGCAATGTGTTTTTAATATGGTGTTTTACTCAAAGTTGTAATCGTTTTTAAGCAACTTGTACGTGTTTTGCAGAGTGTAGCAGTGCTCATAACCAGCCGAGCAACCCGGGAAACTGGCTATGGACATTTGTTCACTTTCTTTTAGCTTTTATTATTCTTTATAACATCTGTTTTTGTGTTTAATCCATAGAGCTGAGTATGAGCGTTTCCCCCCTCCTGGATGGAGCCAGGAGGATCTATTACTCTGTTAAAGAAAGCCTGGATTTTAACCTTCTTTTAATGTTATATTGAATTGGTGTTGGAGCTGGCAACTATAATGTTGCGTTTTTTTTTTTTTAAAGACTACTGTCCTCTAGTGCTTTTTAGTTTTAGTTTCTGTCAATAGTTTTCTTGTGTGCAGATTGTGGGCAATATAATTGACTAAGTGTTTGTGTTGCAGGTTCCTCTCCTCTCCCTCTGGGGGAACTTTGTCTGCTTTCAGTGTAGGGACTGCACGGTGTGACACTTTCAAAGGGTGAGGAAACTAACTCTCACTGTAATCATTTGGTAGAAGTTGTGCTTTGAGTTTTTTTGAGTAGTTCTGTTTGTGTCACTCACAGTTAGCAGGCATTGTGACCTAGTGGACCAGACCTGCCCATCTGAGGAGGGGAAACCCACCATGTAATGGTGTAAAGTATGTTCACCCTTTTACCCGTTGGCAGCTGCTGAACATTGACATTTGAACATGTATACTTGTGAAATAAAGCTGCTTTCTATTTGCTCATGAATGCCTCTGTTATTGTCCTCGTGAAGGGAAGCCCCAACATCTGCAAAACAACTTTGGATTTAGATTGAGGGTCCACAGGTTCCTCCATCCCCTCAGCAGGAGTTGGTGTTGTCAGCTCTTTAAAGGGGACCCCAGCCACAGTTACCACATATGCATCAGAGAGGGTGTTTTCACTGTTGGCCTAATATATGATTGGTCAACTGAACTTGACAACACTAAACACAACCACACCTTAAGCAGAAACAGACTACCTGCTCACCTGGAGATGTCGCACTAAACCTTCTCTACATTTTTGACAAGGAGTAAATGATATTAAATCAAATGTTGGCAGTGCTAAACATTGCCAGACCAAAACAAATGTTCTTTACAATCTCCAGAAGACGTTGGTCGGGAGGGATAATGGTCTGTTTTTAAAACGCTTCCTAGCACGTGAAGACCAAGCTGCCCGTCACACTAAAGCTTTGTAAACATTTCATTGAGACACCACATAATAATTCCCAGCTTGTGCAAAATGAAGATGAACATTAGGCAAAACAGACCATAAGCTTGTGTGGATATATCGTATAAAACATAATGTATTCATTTCAGGCAGGGAGACTTGTTGCTTTGTGTCTCGTGTTTCTTTTCATTCTCAACTGATCGTCGCACTGACTTGCTCCTCTGCTGCCCTCCAGTGGCCACAAGGCACAACAGGTACTTTTACATTACAGCATGTAGCTCCAAACCACACACTTTATAAAGCTCAAAACATGGCACTTGAACACAAATATAAACTATATACAATAGAATCAGGAAGATAGTACAATACGAATGCTCTGATAAGAGTGAGCAGAGATGTGTTTTGATGTGTGGGCATAATGTACAGGGGAATAGTCAAATGACTGCCACAAGGCCTTTCTATGACACTGAATAGGAACAGACCGCAGCTCTGATTTAGGAGATCTTGCTGACCAACAATTGCTGAATAGGTTTAACAAAATAATCTTTCAAATTAGATGATGTTTCTCAGAATAAAGAGAAATGATGTGCCTCGTGTAAAAAACCTCTGCAATCCAGACTGACTCTTTTGACTTTCTTAATGTCGCACCAGCAAAGCCTTATACCCAGATGCTAAATGACTACTAAGCTACATTTGAAACATTCAGCACTTTTCTATAACTTAGATGATGATACATGAACACAGGGGGCTTGAATGTGTGATGAGAGAAGAAAATAAAGTAAAAAGGCTTGGAAAAGCAGCAGAATATTTGAACTGCAAACTTCTGAACTAACTTGATGGCGAATGATCTGTCTCCTTGGCAACGGCATTTGATGACACCCCATAATACGCTTAGATGCGTTGATGGCTGCATCGTTACCAAACCTGTGAAGTTTTGGGCTGTTTGGAGCATTTTCACTGAAGTTATGAGAAAACCGTGTTTCATGGCGAGCATTGTGTTGCCATGGCAACGGCATTTGAAGAAATCTCAAAACTGTCCCGTAGATGTCTTCACGGCTGGACTGTTGGCACACGTGAAGTTTGAGCACTTTTTGACAATTTTCATAGGAGTTATAGCAACATCATGTTTTATGGCGAGGGATGCGTTTCCATGGAAACGGCATATGGTGAGATCTCAGATTTGGCATAGAGCTGTTGAGGCATGGACCGGTGATATACAAGTGAAGATTGGGGGACGATTGGACCGTGTCGATTGGACTTACAGCCACATCGTGTTTCATGGCGAGTGGTCTGTCGCCATGGCAACGGCATTTAATGACACCCCATACTACGCTTAGATGCGTTGATGGCTGCATCGTTACCAAACCTGTGAAGTTCTGCGCTGTTTGGAGTATTTTCACTGAAGTTATGAGAAAACCGTGTTTCAAGGCGAGCATTATGTTGCCATGGCAACGGCATTTGAAGAAATCTCCAAACTGTCCCGTAGATGTCTTCAGGGCTGGACTGTCAGCACACTGCTACCTGGAGGCTGCTGCTCTGAGCACGTCAGCATCGTGTTCCATTACACAGGTGTTTATAGTTGAGCTAACGAGCTCTGTAGAGATCACAGGTTTTCCATTGTTCTGAATGAGAGATGAACCTCTTACATGTGAACGTTTTGTGGAAGAACCGTAACAGATATCTGTGAAATTTCAAAAACGTGAAGCATGTCAAGGAAGTTGAGTATCTGAAGTGTAATTTTTGTGTAGTTTCGGGTTAATAATGTGGCCTTTTGGGCAGTTTAACTAAGGTGTGCGGCTGCTGCCGTAAGGAAATATCAGCCTGAAATTACAATGGGCTTCAATGAAGGCATGTTGAACGTTGTTGTCACTTCATGCCCTCAAGAGGCATTTTGTTTAATTATTTTTTGCTTAATTTGTCATTTTTCAAGCTACGAGATGTTTTCCTACGTTTGGTCATGAGAAAGTATGTCTCCTGGAATGTAGGGTTTGGGAATTATGGCAGGTTTAAAAGAAAATATGAAGGCACATTTCAAGCTGTCCTCCACTCACTCTTAATGTTAAAATTTGAAGAAAAACCTCTTTACAAGGTCTGAACAATGTTTAATATCTCTAAAGTAAGAATCAGATTTAAAAGTTGTTATTACAACGAATAATGTCAGAAAGATGTGTAACATTTTAAAGTTGGAATGAGGTTTCTGAGTGAAAGTATGAAGGAACAGTTAGCATTTGAAGTCGCATGAAGATTTTTCAAGTCTGAAGAGTTTCTCCTTGACTTCAATGTTAAAAATGTGATGAATTATGGGATGTATCATCTGGAATTATGAAGTTATGAATGAGAAAAGTAATAGCCATCGATTCCCGACTGAGCTGAACGTTTCGATGTTTGAACAGAGTGTCTGCGATGTTCAGTGCAAGAGGAGAAGAGCTGCAAAATTCCGGCAGAATAAACTTTTCGTGCGTAGAACAACATTTAGTGGGAATGCTGTCATCAGCATTCCCACTAAATAATGCATCAATATTATTTACTAAATGTATTGATATT